>NW_007578121.1:36916-52179 GCF_000690725.1 Stegastes partitus | reverse complement strand
GATATCAAGTGGAGTGACCGCGTCAAAGAGGCGATGAGGGCCTCGTCAGCTGATGGCAGAGATACCGGTGAGATTATTTGTTTTATTCGTAATCTCTGCGATCACTTGGATGCTCGTTTTCCAGAGGATGAATTAAAGGAGTGGTCTGCATTGGACATTGAGGCATTGAGCTCAGACATCAGTTTTGAGTATGGAGCAGCAGACATTGCCACATTGGCAAAGAAGTATGAGGCCATTCTCCACCAGCCACATTCTGTTGAGACCATTAACGGTGAATATGCTGAATTCAAGTACATAATGAGGCAAAAACTGAAACAAGGGTCAATCAGCACATTTTCAGATATGGTGGCTGCAACACTAAAATGTGAGGAGCTGAAACACGTCTCACAGCTTGTGGATATTTGTGCTACATTTCAAGCATCCAGTGCGGATTGTGAAAGGGGATTTAGTTTAATGAATCGGATCAAAACAGCATCCAGAAATCGTCTTGAAGTGGATCATTTGGACCAGCTGATGCGCATAAAGTCAAAGCTGCAAGCAGACGAGGCCATCAACCTGGACAATGTGTACAACCATTGGAGACATGAGAAGGACAGACGGGAAAATTAAGGTGAAATTTAAGTCTTCAATGAGAATGTGCTCATCTAGTGTCATTCATTCATTCATTCATTTTCTTTACACCGCTTAATCCTTTGCAGGGTCACGGGGGGGCTGGAGCCAATCCCAGCCGACTTTGGGCGAAGGCAGGGGACATCCTGGACAGGTCGCCAGTCCATCCAGGGCTCATCTAGTGTCACTTATTTACAATTTTTTGGATATTGATCATTGAACACTGCCACTAGTTTGAGTTGTAAAAATCAAATGAGTGTGTCATATCCTGAATTTTGTGGAAAAAGAGTTACTTGACTGTCTCCCAGACCAAAGTAGAACAATCTTACCCAGTGCATGGCAGGAGCTTCACACAATGGCTTATGCTCATAATGCAAGTCAGAGCTTTATAATAAAAATGTTAAGTATGTTTTCAAAATCGGGAGTTTACAGTTGGCTTGGTTTGGTTGGAAGCTCATGTTATGCCATAGTTAAAATTAAATATTTATACTTTCAACAGCGTTAACATACTACACAGGTCATGAACAAGATTTTTGTAATTTTCATTGTGTAAGTGGGCTAAATCAATTAGTGTAAAGTAAAGTGTTATAACAGAAATGTAAATGCTGTAATTTGATTCTGTGAATAAATCATTTGACTTGAATGGATGCAATGCTGGCATGACCACAGTGCGCACGTCTGATGCTGCTCACAGTGGTCCAAGGGGCCGCTCAGGGAGTTGGTGTGCTTGCTCAGACTCTTGAAAAATTAGAGGGAACATTGGTCAAAAGTACAGTAACTCAAGTTGTTGAGATCAAAACCAGCATCTTCGTCCTCCTTCTATCAGTGACACAGGAGACAGACACGAGAACAATTGACACATTACTTTGGAAAAGCAAAAAAAAAAAAAAAATTTAACAAATACAAAATAAAAGCGCTGAAACACTCACATCTCCCATTTCTATGAGGAAGGAGTCAATGTAGTCTCTTGGTGATGAGGGGTCGAGGGTTTCTCTGTGTTCTTTGATCTTGACTTTTACAAAGTCGATGTTCTTATGCATCAGAGCGAATATTCTCTGATGAGGTCAAGGCAGCCACCTCATCAGCCAGGGTGCTGTGTTGAAAACCTACAGAGCCAGAAGAAAATTATTAAGTCATTTGACAGATTTCATATTTAAATATTTATGATTGTACTGTCTGGTTAAATTGTCTTTCTGCGGATGAGTGATTACTTGTGTGTTTTTACTTAAAGAATGCTAAAGGTGAGATTTTTGTTTGTTTGTTGTTTTTACATTGTTGCACAAAGTACACATTTATCTTTGGGTTCTGCATAAATCCTGATGTAACAAGATTATTGGATTCTGGAGGCTCACCTGGATCAATATACCTTCCTGCAAGTGCACTATCTCATTGACGTTGTTGAGAATACAGCGGTATTGCTCATCAGTGTACTCGAATCGTTGCCCAAACACCAAACAGCAGATGATGTTGGATACAGCATTGTTTATCAGTGTCTGGACATTAAAAGGCTTGTCTGTAAGATAAAACAAACAAACAAACAAACAAAAAAATGTAGACAAGATACAGAAATTTTGTTTAAGAAAAAAAAATACAGTCACAACACATTTAAGGCCAAATCCTTAGAGTTGGGCTGATCAGCTTTATGATATCGCTGCCTTTAACTTGTTGCACAGTTGTCTTGTTGTATGCTTCTGTGTTGCAAAGTCGTAATGAAACAGAAAATGAGATGACCTTGTTGCACATAATAATAATTAGAAGAAGAAGAAGAAAAGGAAAAGAAAACAGTGAAAAGTAATGTTTAAGTATAAAACAGTGTGATATTTTGTACCTTGGTGATCTGCGAAAGCCTCCGTGAGATATCGACACTCCTCCTGGATGAACAACTCCAGAGATTTTCTGCCCAGACCAAAGTTTCTGAGTGTATGAAGAGCAAATCTCCTCTGCTGCTTCCACAGATAACCATTTGACAGCACAATGCCTTTTGGAAACATAAAACAGCATTAGCTCAGACATAAGAGACTTATGTTACTGGTCTCATTAAAAACACCAACTAGCACCTTTTGAAACAAAATGCAACAAACCTCACCTTTATTCCCCAACATTTCATTAAACAATGGTATGGTGGGACGATCTATGAAGTCTTCTCCTTGTTGGACCAGGGCTTCTTTCACAAGCTTGTAGCCATTGATGATCACAAGCCTTCCACCAAAGAGCCGGAGGGTGAAAACGTTTCCATATTTCCTTGCAAACTGAGCACAGACAGCAGATTGGTGTTGTGGTGCAACACTGAGATGACTTATCATCTGAGGAGGACAACTTGAACTAGAAAAAAAAAACACTGACCAGCCTTATATGGGTGACTGTTTCATGTTTAATCTCTGAATTTAGAGATGTTCCTCAACCCTGGCCAAATCCAACACCCACAGGAAGCGTGTTTGACTTTGTGCCGATAATGCGACCACAACTCTCACACTATGGTTGTACAAGGAACAAATGGCTCGTAACAACGACCCCGTACCAAATTGTCCCCACAGACACCCCATAGGCCTTTTCCAAATCCACAAATTACACGTGGACTGACTGGTTGAACTCCCACGAATCCTTAAACAGTTCTGGAAATTTAAAGAGCTGGTTCACTGTTCCACGGCCAAAACAGAACACACAATGCTCTTCCAGCCGAACTTAATAAACAGTCAGAGCCTCCCTTCCAGCACTCTGGAATAAACTTTCTCAGGAAGGCTGAGAACTGTGATACCCCGATGACTGGAGCACACCCTCCTGTCCCCCTTTATAAAAACAGGACACATCATTCCAGTCTACGGCTGTCAAGAGGCTTTCGCATCTTGGTGTGAATCTCATCCACACCTGGTGCCTGCCACTGAGAAATTTCTTGTGTACCTCTACAATCTCTACTACAGATATGTACATAGATTCCCCCCAGTCTTGAGGATCTGCCTCCTCAGTGAGGCCATGTTAACCAGGATAAAAAGTTCCTCAATGTGCTCTGCCCAGGGCCTAGACCCACAGAGAGTCCTTCTTCATAACCTCTCCAAACACCTCCCATACCAGAGTTTTCGCTTCTGCAACTGCCACAGCTGCAGCCCTTTT
Organism: Stegastes partitus; assembly: GCF_000690725.1. NCBI lineage: Eukaryota > Metazoa > Chordata > Actinopteri > Pomacentridae > Stegastes > Stegastes partitus. The sequence goes on along the minus strand of NW_007578121.1, from coordinate 48,462 downwards.
GGCTGACTGATACCTATCTACTGTTTCAGGAGACCCCTGAGCCAACCAGGCCTGAAAGGCCTCCTTCTTCAGCCTGACAGCCTCCTTCACTGCTGGTATACACCCGTGGGGTTTTAGTTTGTTGCCATGACAGACATCAGTGACCTTCTGGCCACAGCTCCTACCAGCTTTTCTTCTACAATAGAGGCTTTGAACATGGCCCACTCAGATTCCACTTTCCCAACCTCCCCCGGGATGCAGGAGAAACTCTCCTGGAAGTAGGAGTTGAAGACCCTGTGGACAGGGACCTCCACCAGTCCAACCTCACTACACATTTGGTTTTACCAGGTCAGTTCAGCAGCCTTCCCTGCCATCAGATCGGTTGACAACTCTGCTCCTCACTTCACCGAGTGAAGATCTGATGACACAACTACAACACCATTCATCAATCTTGGGCCTAAAATACTCTGGTACCAGGTACATTTATTAACCACCATATGCTCAAACACGGTGTTTATTATGGCCAATCCATGATTAGCACAGAAGTCTGATCACAGAACACCACTCAGATTCAGATCAGGTAGGCCATTCCTTCCAGTCCTGTCCAAGTGAGTGTTAAAGTCCTCCAAGAGAAGTAAGAGAAGTACCTGGGCGGAACCCCCTCCAGGACACTACCCAGAGACTCCAAGAAGGCCCGGTACTCTGAGTTGCTGTTCGGTCAATAAGCACAAACAACAGTCAAAATTTTCCCTCGCAGCTAGCAGCTGCAGATAAGTGACCCTCTCATTTTCCAGGGATAACTCCAACAAAGCAGCGTTCAGGTGGACACTTATGAGAATCCCCACATCCGCCCGGTGCCTCTTATCCTGGGCAACTACAGAGAAGGAGAGAGTCCAGCCTCTCTCCAGGAGTTTGGCTCCAGATTTTTTGTGCGTGGAGGTGAACCCAACTATACTGTACTTAGTTGTTATCGCATCACCTCCCGCACCAGCTCCATTTCCTTCCTCGCCTGTGAGGTGATGTTAAATATCTCTACAACTAGTCTATGCCAACAGGAAGTGGCATGCCTGGGTGCTTGCTCCTGTCCACTGTCCAGTGGACCTGGAGGCTGACCCCATATTCTAGCATTGTGGGTACTGGTCCCACTGGGTGCATTTTATTTTTCAAATGCTTAATGGGGGACTTCACTATATATTATTAATATCCACCATAGTTGATAGTCACAGTCATAGTCAGAATCAGTTGCAGGATTGTTACCTAAATATATCAGGATATAAGATGTCTCCACAATAAGAATCAAGATGAGATTTTCCCTGTTAGGTCTTGAAGCCATCAGTAAACCCAATAATGGCAGCTTGTACAGCTTGCAGTATGGCATTAGTATTATCTCAATATTTTTTTCAATTATTTTCATTAATTGTTTTACAAATTGATGAGAAACATTCCTAAATATCTTACTAGCATCATTCATACTTTCTGCTCTTTTATTCTTATTTGACATACAGTATATATATTTCCTTTTAGATTTTACACAGTGGATAATATAACAACCTTTTAAAATACAATGCAGTGCAACTGAGCATTTTTATCTTCCTGTATTGGTACTCTTGCATACTACTTTCATAAGGGACATGAATACTGCTTACATCCCTGCTGTCTACAGTTTTGAAAGTCTATTACCACCTTCATAGACATGAGTTAGTAATTTCCTCTGCTTCCCATATAAGCTTGCCTGAATCTATTATATCTAAAATGTTGTTTTCAGCTGCAAGGTGACTCGGTGGTTAGCGCCGTTGCCTCGCAGCAAAAGGGTCACGATTTGTGTCCCGGTGAGGACACTCAGGATCTTGCTGCGTGGAGTTTGCATGTTCTCCCCGTGCAGCGTGGGTTCTCTCCAGGTTCTCTGGCTTCCTCCCACACAGTCCAAAAACATGTGGAGGTTAATTGGTGATTCTGAAATTGTGTGAATGTGAGTGTGCTTGGTTGTCTGTCTCTAAGTGTAGCCCTGTGATAGACTGGTGACCTGTCCAGGGTGTCCCCTGCCTCCACCCTGAGTCTGCTGGGACAGGCTCCAGCCCCCCCTCCATGACCCTAGTGAGGATGAAGTGGTGTATAGATGATGGATGGATGTTGCTTTCACAATCAGGACTTCTTTTTTCAATATTTATTTCAAAATGCACACTTGGTTCTCTTAATGATGTTTTTGAAGCCTCAGACTCCATTTTTTCTATTTTCTCTTTTATTATTATTATTATTATTATTATTATTATTATATAGATTTGTACCTCTAAGAACTGCAGATGAAGTCTTGAAGGTTGGATGCAATGAAGATCACCAATAAAAGGCAGAGCCCACGGTCCAGGAGGGAAGTTTTTTGGCACCCTGTTCTTCCAAAAATCAGCCAACAGCAGAAAAACACAGAAAAATATCAAAATACTTCTGCTGTGTATCCACTCCAAGCCGAGAACACCAAATATTGCCTCCATGTCTTTGCTTGAACTGCAGCTATCAGGACTGAACAGAGATCAATCAGATAACAGTACTACTAAGTATTTGATTTAAAAAAAATAAAAATAAAAAATCAATATTGTCAGGACCTTCAAAACAAGGTTATTAGCGTGCATGTGCTGTTCAGTGATAGCTAATAACTTTTACTTTAGGGAAAAAAATAAAAACAAGAAAAACAAACCTATACAAATACTGTTTTATAAATAAATGACTTGTTGGACACAAGCATTTAAAATGTGTACATATATTTTGTAATAATACTTAACTGTTGTCTAAATTTGCTAAATCAATGCAGTGGAGCCTCTTGTCTGACCCAGACTGAAAGTTCCCGGTTCACATTGTTTTTTTTATACTTTGACTGATTTCTAATTTGTTGTTGTGTACCACTAAGGTGTAAGACCAGCTGAGCAACACAATGCGTTGTTAGCTGATTTTGTAAACGTGTTTTAGATGGAATCCATTTCAAAATAATTTTTTTAGGACTTTTTGCCTGCATTGGGCTTGTATGATGTGCATTCCTATTAATTTGTATTTTCTGAAATAACCACAAACTGATGAATATATTTCATCACCTGCTGCACTGGAAATGGGAACTAATGAGAACATAGACACTGAACAGTAACTGGCAGAAGTAGAAGTAAGTTGGAGCCCAGAAGCAACTTTTGCCCTGCTGCCCTAAAATAATCAAAGCAGCTTTTAACAGAGTTTTACACCTGGAGAGTGAAGACAGCTTTGGAACGAGAGGATACTGACTGATGTCTTCAAAGTGTGTTTCTGCATTAAGTCCAGAATTTAGGACGAAGGTTCAGGTTTGGTAAGGAATGGGCGAGACATATAGTAGTTATAGTTGAGATCAGTTAGTGGTTCAGAAATTCAGTACTAAGGGTCCACACATGGATTGAAGGGAAATGTTACTTCTTAATATTGCATCTCAGTTCAGTAGAGTAAATGCATTACACAAAAGCAGGTAAAAAGAAAAAGTGGACTTTACAGACAATAAGCAGACAAAAGATTACAAAAAACAGACAGGATAACAAATCACAGCTCTACACTACTTTAATAAAATGTTATTCCTAAGTATATACAGCTGTATTTTTTTCAAGTTATATGACACTATCATAGTCTGAGACACAAACAGTTTGATGAACTTTTGCATTTGTTAATGATTCACAGTCATGAAGGCCATTAGCTTCACCTTTAACTGCAGTAAAGGTGTGTTCGAGGTAACAGTTCAATTGTCCAGTTATCAGCATGTAGAAACAAAACAAAATCTATGTCAGAAGCAAAACCTCTTAAACACATTTAGATAAGCCTCCAAGGCCTGCTAACAGAAGACGTTGAAAATATAAAGACATAAATGGTCTCAAAAGCTTTAAAAACGAAAGTACGAATACTGTCATTGATTTAACCCACAAAACAAGTCTCTGTGTATTGAAGTTACACATGTATCAGTTTTATTATCTGAACATTTCGCCTTAATGCCTTCAAATGGCTTAGATGTGTCCACACACTATTTCGTGGCCAGCTTTGGTCCAGAAAGTCGCTGTCAAGAGAAAGTTATATGCATCATACAAGCACATAGATGGTAGCAATCTTGTCATGACCATCCTATTTGTCAGAATGATTCCTTTCAAAGTCCAGCAGCTTCTTTTTATTTTCATGAATAAAATGTGATTAGTTATTGCTCTCTTTTAGCTTTAAAAAGAATCTAAATGCTTCCTCTGTTAACTTCAAAGTCTTTACATTGAAAACCCAGATGTTTGACACGTTCCTGTGAAGATAAGAGTCCTAAAGTTTTAGGCTTGCTAATTATCAGATGTATTATTCCTTCATTCAAAAAGTTAACTGTTCCATTAGGGGGGGGGAAGTGCAGCATTACACTCAGTACCAGTGAAAACACAAATTGTCGTCAAATTTTACAGTTTAGATTAATTTCTCAGGAAACTCTTTGAAGACACCAGGGATGTGTAATCACTAATACTGTGAGGAAATCTGTGGTGATGACCTTCATTTGCAAAAATCATATCAAGGGAATGTCCTGACTGCAAAGGATCGCCGTCTATGGGCAAGAGGGCATGCCAGGTGGCAAATTATCCACATGCAGCAAAGTAAAGATGATGTATGGTTGTCCTGCTGACTGCAGCTGGTACTGCTGACTAGACTCCTGACCACCTGTGAGCGCTTTGGGATGGGAGGAGCTCACGGCAGCACCACTGCTCGCTGAGGACAGTAACTGCAGAACGATATGTGTGAGTCTCCAAAACACCAGAAAAGTCTCCAATAACACCAGAAAGAGTTGCTAGATTTATCGCAAGTCACTTTTGACAAAAAAAGTTGCCAAGAGGATTTGGAAAGTCACCAGATTTAGCAAGAAAGCCATCAAGTTGGCAACACTGCGCGTTGCAGTTGTGACGCATATTATGAGGGACAAAAAATAAACACGTTTTATTTTAATGTTACAAGATCACCATAATCTTCAAATTTAGAATTATATTTTAAAAACTAACAAAGTAAAATAAAATAAATTCAAATTAAATGCTCATTATTTATTTTCCAAAGCCACAAGGAGCCGCAGCAGAGGTATGAAAGAGCCACCTGTGGGGTGCCGACCCCTGACCGGAGCTCTGCCACCGAGGAGCTTTCTAACCACCTCCGTGACTTCAGCCCGGGTGATGGATGAGTCCGCCTCTGAGTCCACAGTCTCTGCTTCCTCTTCTGAAGACATGACGACAGGATTGAGGAGACCCTCGAAGTATTCCTTCCACTGCCCAATGACCTCCCCAGTCGAGGTCAGGAGGTCCCCACCTGCACTGTAAACAATGTTGGTGGAGAGCTGCTTTCCCCTCCTGAGGCGTCGGATGGTTTGCCAGAATTTCTTCGAGGCCGACCGATAGTCCTCCTCCATGGCCTCCCCGAACTCCTCCCAGACCCGAGTTTTTGCCTCTGCGACCGCTCGAGCTGCTGCACGCTTGGCCTGCCGGTACCTGTCAGCTGTCTCAGGAGTCCCACAAGCCAAAAATGACAGGTAAGACTTCTTCTTCAGCTTGACGGCATCCCTTACTTCTGGCTGCCACCACCGGGTTCCGGGATTGCCGCCGCGACAGGCAACAGAGACCTTACGACCACAACTACGAGCGGCTGCAGTGACGATGGAGGAGGAGAACATGGACCACTCAGCCTCCATGTCTCCAGCCTCCCTTGGGATCTGGGAGAAGCTCTCCCGGAGGTGTGAGTTGAAGACCCTGCTGACAGAGGGTTCCACCAGACGTTCCCAACAGACCCTCACGATACGCTTAGGCCGGTATCACAGAGTGATTTTGTGTGGAGGTGAGAGGGTGAGTGCCTGGGTGGCATGTGTGTGCCTGATTGTAACTCCGCCCCCGGGATTAGGATAAGTAGAGACAGGTGTGTGTGTGTTGGGGATGCGATGGTGGCAGGTCCCGAGCAGAAGGAACGGCAGCGGACAGAGGGAGCGGCTCCTGGGTTGGTGGACGGCAGGCCAGGTGTGGGAAACGCGCACGGAAGGCGTCTGGCTGAACCGGAGCGGGGACAGCGAAGAGTGGCCGGTGACGTCTGGCTGAACCGGAGCGGGGACTGCAAAGAGTGGCCGGTGACTGGAAGCGCCGTGGAGGGGGAGCGTGAGCCAACCCCCCCCTCCGTCAGCTAAGTGCCTTTTAATTGTGGTTGCTGGAGTGGCTGAGAGGCCCGCTTGCATGGTTTTAAGTCTTTTATCTTTTTTTGCTGTGACGTGTGATTACGAGATAGCGGTGGCCCGCTTGCATGGTTTTAAGTTTTTTTTATCTTTTTGCTGTGACGTGTGACGACAAGATAGCGGTGGCCCTGCCTTAGCCAGCCCCTGTAGCACAGTGTCTCCACCAGTCACCGGTTTGGCAATCACCAGGCCTGTCCCTTACGCAGGTCGCCCCCATCCCCCCTGAGCGTCGGGGAAGAGGACCGACGGAGGAGGAGGAAGCGAGGAGCCCCTGTGGAAGCCGCACAGCAGGACAAGCTGGCTGCTGGCTGGCTTGACCAGGATTGTTTCTCCTGTCCCGGACTAGGAACATTTTTAATTGTTTTATTCTTTTAAACAACTCCAGCCTTTTAATAAATTTTGCTATCCTTTTTTAAACCAGCCTCACGTTGAATATTTATTTATATAGAGTGCTCCCCCTAGGACTCAGTGTGTCTGGGGCTTCTCACCCCTGTTACACCTGCCAGGTCTGGCCAGCTTCTTCCCCTGCCAGCGGATCCAACTCACCACCAGGTGGTGATTGGTGGACAGCTCGGCCCCTCTCTTTACCCGTGTGTCCGAAACACGCAGCCGGAGATCTGACGGTCCAACTACAAAGTCGATCATCGACCTCCGGCCTAGGGTGTCCTGGTGCCACGTGCACATGTGGACACCCTTGTGCTCGAACATGGTCTTCGTGATGGACAAACTGTGACTAGCACAGAAGTCTAACAACAGAACACCACTCGGGTTCAGATCGGGGAGGCCGTTCCTCCCGATCACCCCTCTCCAAGTCTCACTGTCGCTGTCCACGTGGGCATTGAATTCCCCCAGTAGAACAAAGGAGTCCCCAGTCGGGGCACTATCTAATACCCCTCCCAGGGACTCCAAGAAGGCCGGGTACTCTGCACTGCTGCCGAGACAACAGTGAGAGACCTGTCCCCAACCTGAAGGCGTAGGGACGCGACCCTCACGTTCACTAGGGTGAACTCCAACACGTGGCGGCTAAGCTGGGGGGCAATGAGCAGGCCCACTCCAGCCTGCCGTCTCTCCCCGTGGGCAACGCCAGAGAAATGAAGCATCCAGCCTCTCTCTAGGAGTTGGGTTCCAGAGCCCAGGCTGTGCATGGAGGTGAGGCCGACTATATCTAGCCGATATCGCTCAACCTCCTGCACAAGCTCAGGCTCCTTCCCTCCCAGGGAGGTGACGTTCCACGTCCCAACAACCAGAGGCTGTGTACGCGGACCAGGCCGTCGAGGCAACCCCCACCCCCGACCGCCGCCCAGTCCTCTCTGCAGCCGACTCCTATGACTCCCTCTGCGGGTGGTGGGTCCGCAGGAGGGCGGATCCCCGTCGACCTTTCAGGCTGAGCCCGGCCGGGCCCCGTGGGCAAAGGCCTGACCACCAGGCGCTTGCATACTGGCCCCAACCCCAGACCTGGCTCCAGGGTGGGGCCCCGGCTGCGCCATGCCGGATGACGTCTCTCTCCTTGTTCGTATTCTCCTCATAGAAGTTTTTGAACTGCCCTTTGTCTGTCCCATCACCTGCAACCTGTTAGCCATGGGTGACCCTACCAGGGGCATGAAGCCCCAGACAACATAGCTCCTAGGATCATTCGGGCACACAAACTCCCCCACCATGATAAGGTGGCAGTTCGAGGGGGAGGAGCAATAACTACCCTCGACCGCCACCTAGTCCTCTCTGCAACCGACCCCTATGACTCCCTCTGCGGGTGGTGAGTCCACAGGAGGTCTGTATTTTCAATGGATTATATTATGTTTTCTGTGTGTATAGAAAAATACATACATTTTTGGATCCTACCATTTACCACAACATATATTACATTATTTGGTTAGTAATCTGGGAATGGATCAGTGTCTCTGCTGTATCTTGACTTTCTTTCAGAGCTGCAGTGATAAATGTGATCAAAGCGAATGTTCTATGAATTGCCTGAGTTAAATTTACTTGCAGTATTATGTGTTCTAAGGTAAGCGGGTGTGTCTCAGGGAACCTCTGGCCAAGATGGAGTTATTCCTGTTTTTCACCTCCCTACTTCAGAGGTTTTCATTCTCAGCACCTGCTGGAGAGCCGCCCAGTCTGGAGTTCAACCTGGGAGCCACTCGCTCCCCCAGCTTATCATCGCTGTGCCACACCAAGATAAACCACCACACACAACAAGTCACTGTGTTCCACTGTGTTTATCTTGTATTGCATCTGATATATATATTTATTTTTTCTGTAGTGTAAATAAAACATAATTTGGAATCATTTCAACTAGTACACCTTTTTTATGAACCTGTATACAATAATAAAGCAATCTCCTGTATTTAAAGTTCTAGTTGTTAACAGAAATCACTGGGGATCATGTTCCTACATGTTCCGTCATGCAAAAGCTTAATTCGTGTGTAAATCAATAAACGGAGATTAATTTATGCTTCTCACGCAGACTGCTATGTGTTAAAGTTCATACCGTTGTTTCAGTCTAAGGTGGGGCAAGTGAGACAATGCAATGACTCTCAGTGCTGTTGATGACTTGAATGTACTTTACCTGCTTCTCCATTTAGGGTTCGTGGAGGCTGAAGTTTGTACAACAGGATACTTGAATACATTTTAAAAGCCTTGAAATTTTGTGGTCTTCATGCATCATGTATCAAATTTTATCACTTCACAGACAATATAGCACGTTTTGTTTATTTATTTATTTGGAATAGTTGCCAAGAAAATTACCAATCCTCAAAGTTGAGGTCTATTTTATCTTTGTATGAACACACATATGACTTAATAAAAACAACTTGTGATATAACTAGTAAATATAAATCATAACAACTAGAGTAGCTTGAGCAGTGGTTGAGAAAATACTCAGATCCTTCATAGATCATGTTTTTGTCGTGAAAATTGAAAGAAGCTGTTGAACTTTGAAAGGAGCCCCCATTGTACTGATCTAGCAGCTTGAGTTACCAGCTACCCAGTCCAATTCCATGTATTAATACGAAACCTATGTGTACTTTAAATACATATTTTGTACATTTTAAATACTTTTTGTACCTACTTACTTGTGACAGAGTATGTGTTGTTGTTTTCTTTACAAGAGTAAAGGTTATTATTAGTCAGCACCAAAGAGCCCACATGCACACACATGCTCTTATTTTGATAGTCTTGTTATCTTCCTTATCAAGCACCGAGAAGTACTCTTATTTTTCTCTTTCTCTGTCCTGGTGGCGCAGTTCAAGCGAAGACATGGAGGCAATATTTAGTGCTCTCGGCTTGGAGTGGATAGACAGCAGAAGTATTTTGATATTTCTCTGTGTCTTTCTGCTGTTGGCTGACGTTTGGAAAAACAGAGTGCCGAAAAACTTTCCTCCTGGACCCTGGGCTCTGCCTTTTATTGGCAATCTTCTTCAGATTCAACCTTCAAGACTTCACCTGCAGTTCGCAGAGGTAAAAGTCAATTTATTCTTTTAATGTTGATGATGATGATAATTATTATGTTATAATAGAAAATAAAGAGTATAGAAACATCTTCAGACTGACCCCTCATGCATCAACTCATCAAACAGAGGTGGAAGCCAAAAAGAGAAATTGGGTCATTTGAAAGTTTATGTAAATTAATATCATCTGAAAGTACCCACTACATTTAAGAGGCTGGAAACCACTGGTTTAATCCAACTACGTATTTTATTATAACAGTCTGTTATATTATAAATTGCATGAAATCCTAAAGAAAACACGCATGTCAAAAAAGGGGTGTAGTCATGGTGGAGTAGAAAATTCTACATTTCCCTTTGAAATCTAGTGAAGTTGACGCATTAAATAGTACAAGTGCCTCAGAAGTACAGCGCTTGAGCAAATGTATTCTGTTGCTTTCCACTGTGAACAAAAAGCAGCATCAACCACACCGTTAGACCAAATTTAGACTGGATCAAAAGTCTCTTGCAACATTTAACCAACTTCAGTGCCTCCAATAAAACATGAATATTGAGCCAAAGGAGCGAGGTGACATCAATGCTTGATGTCACTGCATCATGTATCAGGCTTTGTTTAGCAAACATATCCTAGATGATCACCACACTCATGTAACAACAAATAAAATAGGTTGATAAGTTCTCTTTCTTATATTTATTTTGATGTCTCATGATGGGGAATGCTTTCTCAGCATTATCCTCAGAAGCCTTTATATAATGACTCCAGCTAGAACTGGTACCTGTCTGGAAAAAGGACAGACACAGCGTCACCTGTCATTTCATTTCCTTGCTTCTCTCTCCTGACTGCTAATATAAGTGTCTAGCTGAACCATCTAAATGAGCCAAGAAGAGGTGGGCTTCTCTTGATTGATGGGCAACACCACATCTATCCCTTTTATGGGAGGGAACATGTCTCCATAGTAATGATCTAGACCAGTGGTCCCCAGCCTGCTTTTTGCACTTTGGACCATAGACTGTATAAAAGATGGATGTCCGTGACGTCACCCGTTGGTTTCTGCGCTGAGAAAATTAAGTCAGGGTTTTGCTGCTTCCTGGTTGACATCTTGGATTTTTGGAGCCAGTGACGCAAAAATCGTCGGAGGAGGGCGGAACTGTAGCAGGGCACAGAGTGAAGCTGTCCTCCACTACACATTTAATTTTTAATGTCTTTATTGAGTTCTGCAAAGAGCACAAAAAGTGTCTTTTCACCTCACAGTTCGCCACACACATACATCAACTTTCTACTACGTGTGTGTTCTCATTCTCTGGATATATTTCTACACTTTAACACAAAAATTATGAACGTCTGCACCAAAATATAAACAGTAAATCATGTCTTGCATCAGTACTCCAAATCAGTTTAGTTTACATTCATGAATTGCTCCCGAGCGGTGCGGGCTCATCGTTTACTTCCTAGCCCCGCGCTCGCGGTAGCTAGCCACCAGTGCTAACCAGTAGTTGGCCATTTTCGTTACATTACGTTGGCTGACTCTCATAAACAATACCGCCGAAACTCCAACCGGGTTAATAAACTAACAGATACAACAACAATTACACAGTTTCAGCTCTCCCTGCTTACCTGCAAAGAGCACAAAAAGTGTCTTTTAACCTCACAGTTCGCCACACACATACATCGACTTTCTACTACGTGTGTGTTCTCATTCTCTGGATATATTTCTACGAGACTTCCCTTGGACCCTGAACACACAGTGTAGCGAACGCGCCCTCTGCTGGTCGGAGTTAGTAACTGCATACTGGTAAATGACAACATTTTTCCAACAATAAACCACACAATATAAACTGTACTATCCATCCATCCATTATCTATACACCGCTTAATCCTCATTAGGGTCGCGGGGGGGCTGGAG
>NW_007578121.1:33843-35408 GCF_000690725.1 Stegastes partitus | reverse complement strand
TCCGGGCACGTCCCACCGGGAGGAGGCCTCGGGGAAGACCCAGGACACGTTGAAGAGACTATGTCTCTCGACTGGCCTGGGAACGCCTGGGGGTCCCCCCGGAAGAGCTGGAGGAGGTGTGTGCGGATCAGGAAGTCTGGGCGGCTCTGCTCAGGCTGCTGCCTCCGTGACCCGACCCCGGATAAGCGGGAGAAGATGGATGGATGGATGGATGGATGGATGGATGGATTTTCCTTTTGCAACACAGGAGCATGCAACAAGACATTAGTGCATCAGCTCACGAATGAAAATATGGCAACAGCTATAATTTAGGGGCAGATGAGGACGGCATGAATCAGTTAACGTAAAATTGTTTTTAAAAAAAGGGGAAAAAAAGATGTCATTACGCTGATGTGCACAGGTCTAAGAACGTTTTGTTTTCTTTTAAGGATTTTTTTTGTTGTTGTTGTTGTTTGTTACCAAAGTTTCTGTCTTCTGAGGATTTTCTCTTTTTCACAGACAAAGACAAGGCTTTCAACTGCCAGAAACTTATAAACAGTGCTGTGTCCAACATCATCTGCTGTTTGGTGTTTGGGCATCGGTTCGAGTACACTGATAAGAAGCACCAGACTATTATAAATAACTTCAATGAGATACTGCGCTTGCAGGGAGGTATGTTGGTGCAGGTGAGCATCTAATTATCTTACTTCAATCTGGATTTATGTAGAACACAGAAGTCAGTTGTGCATTTTAATAACAACAATGTAAATGCATTCCACCACAAATTGAACAAATACAAAAATGCAAAAACACTCTATTACATGAAAAAATACTGCACTCACAATGCTCTTGTTTAAAAAGTACAACAATATTATCAGCAACAAGCTCTTAAGTTGTGTTCACACCTGATGCGAGTAAAATCATTTGCGCAAATGATTTACATGTAAAGTCAATGTGAAGACGCGACTAGACGCGAGTACACATCCCGTGGCGAGAATAGAGCGGTGCGAGTGACACAAATTTAGCGCAGATGCTTCATTCACGCAAGTTGAAAAATCTGAACTCAAGCGAGCATTTGTGCTGCGATGGACAGTCAGCGTTCAGATCCTCTGGTGACGTGTCCTGGTATCCTGGAGGGATATCCTGGTACCGATCCTCTCAGTCAGTTGAAAATAACGCTGGAAGTGTCCGTCATCCAGGTGTAGCTCCTGGAGAAGGTGGTGGAATTCCCCGAGCTGTGTGCGATCTGATGGACCCAGACACAGCGACGTCTCGATCTCCGTCATTTCTGGGCCTTCAACAGCTGATACAAAGCAGCAATGTTGTCGAGCACAACCATGTTTGATGACACCACACTGGAAAATGACAGAAAACGGGCAAAAATTCTGGGCAAATGATGAGATTTTTGACGCGCGAATGGAGCGAGTTTGCTTGCGCAAATGACACAAATTATTTGCGCGAATGAAGCGAATAAAGGCAGTGCATACATGCGTCCAAATCGTGAATAACGTGATGAATTTGCATCTGGTGTGAACACAGCATAAGAGTATCAAAGGTGATGAACAAATCTTAATTTACTGAAAGAT
>NW_007578121.1:31713-33817 GCF_000690725.1 Stegastes partitus | reverse complement strand
AATTTTAAAAAAATCCTGAGCTGGAGGAATGCGGTATTTTGTGATCTGTGATCACTTCTTTTCCAATTCATTTCTATGGGAGCCAGGGCTTTTTGGAGTCAGGACTAGCGGACGTAGCGACACTTCCAGGTTGGCTTCATTTTTCAGGGCCGGTTGTTACGTCCATCTTTTATACAGTCTATGCTATGGACCGGTCTTTGCACACATAACAAAAAAAATATATATTTTTTTCTATTTAAAAGTTTTACAAACGAATAAAATTACTTGCTAAATATGTGTTTACTTTTTCTTCTGGCTCAGCATCGAGTCTTTCCAAAGAAGCTCTCCGGAGACGCTTGTTCTTTTATACATTTCAGCAGCGGTTCAACGGACGGGTTAGGGTTAGGGTTAGGGTTGTTTCTATATGAAAAAGTTAATCATTATATATCTGGAGAGAAAGGAAAACACGCACAATTGTAATAAATTTTTAAATAAATATCGAGTCTAGCTCTCGACTTAGTCCCAATTTTAAATTTTTGCCCACTGTGTATGTGAGTTTGACACCCATGATCTAGAGGGTTCTGAGGATAACACTGAGAGAATGCTTCCAATAGTGAGATGCCTAACTGAAGTTATCAGAGAACAGGGGTTATCAGATACGTTACCTCATCATAAGCCACCTGCCCTAAACCTCGCCTTAAACATATTGAAAGTTGCCTTCCTTAGAAAGTATGTGACTTCAGTGTTGCACCACAACACCAATCTGCTGTCTGTGCTCAGCTTGCAGAGAAATATGGGAATGTTTTCACTCTCCGTCTCTCTGGTCAACGGTTCATGATTGTTAATGGCTACAAGCTTATGAAAGAAGCTTTGGTCCAACGAGGAGAAGACTTTGTAGATCGACCAACCATACCAGTGTTTAAGGAAGTCCTTGGGAATCAAGGTGAGAGTTGTTGAATTTTATCTCAAAGTTGTTAAACGATGTTTTTCATCAGACAAGAACACTGATCATCATTTCTGGTCTAATGCTGTTTTGTGTTTCCAAAAGGTATTGCGATGTCTAATGGTTATCTATGGAAGCAGCAGAGGAGATTTGCTCTTCATACACTCAGAAACTTTGGTCTGGGCAAGAAGACTCTGGAGCTGTTCATCCAGGAGGAGTGTCGATATCTCACGGAGGCTTTCGCAGATCACCAAGGTACAATAAATCACTTATTTTACATGTATATTTTTGCAATGATGCATTGCCTTTTACATTTAGATTTTTATCACATGGGCGGGTCGTTTTCCTTTTCCTTTTCCTTTTGCCTCTCCCTCGAACTGCTACCTTAACGTGGTGGGGGAGTTTGTGTGCCCGAATGTTCCTAGGAGCTATGTTGTCCGGGGCTTCATGCCCCTGGTAGGGTCACCCAAGGCAAACAGGTCCTAGGCGACGGGACAGACAAAGGGCAGTTCAAAAACCTCTATGATAAGTAAAACAGCAAGGACAGAGACGTCGCCCGGTATGGCGCAGCCGGGGCCCCACCCTGGAGCCAGGCTTGGGGTTGGGGCTCGTACGCAAGCGCCTGGTGGTCGGGCCTCTGCCCACGGGGCCCGGCCGGGCACAGCCCGAAAGGTTGACGTGGGCCCGCCCTACTGTGTACCCACCACCTGTAGAGGGAATCATAGGGGTCGGGTGCAGAGAGGACTGGGTGGCGGCTGGGGGGGGGAGGAGCCTGAGCTTGTGCGGGAGGTTGAGCGATATCGACTAGATATAGTCGGCCTCACCTCCACGCACAACCTGGGCTCTTGAACCCAACTCCTGGAGAGAGGCTGGACGCTCCATTTCTCTGGCGTTGCCCGAGGGGAGAGGTGGCGGGCTGGAGTGGGCCTGCTTATTGCCCCCCAGCTCAGCCGCCACGTGTTGGAGTTTACCCCGGTGAACGAGAGGGTCGCGTCCCTACGCCTTCGGGTTGGGGACGGGTCTCTCACTGTTGTCTCGGCCTATGGGCCCAACAGCAGTGCAGAGTACCCGGCCTTCTTGGAGTCCCTGGGGGGGGGGGGTGCTAGATAGTGCCCCAACTGGGGACTCCTTTGTTCTACTGGGGGACTTCAACGCCCACGTGGGCAATGACAGTGAGACCTG
>NW_007578121.1:29880-31140 GCF_000690725.1 Stegastes partitus | reverse complement strand
CAAGTAATATCTGCTATGGCTGCATCTTTTGTAAGCATCTTGCTATGACTTTATGTTGTCCTTACTTCATGGAAACGGGACTGCGTGGATGGATCTTTAGAGTGGATTGCTGCATAGTGCTTACTGGTTAGAGTATGGGGGAAGCAATCTGTTTTTCTTTTTGTTTGTTTGGTGGTTTGTTTTTTTTTTCATTTTTTTCCACCACCGGCCTATGTGCAGTAGGCAAAGCACACGAATGATGACAAACCTTTTCAGCTGCCTGTGCATGCACTTTATCTGCAGGTGGGTCACTGACTTTTTGTCTAAAAGGAGGCCACATGTGAAGCTGGGGAAACATGTTTCTGACTCCTGTACCATCAGAACCGTATCACCGTGAAGCTGCATTCTTTCACCTCTGCTCTTTTCCCTGTACAAGGGGAATATCAGAAAGTTCTCTGCCTCACCCCGAAAAAAGGGACATAACTACCATTTTAGAGCATAACTATTAACTATAAAGCCTTATATCGCTGTCCACAAAAACTCAGATGTTGGAAGCAATCAAAGAAAAAGCTTTGAGCTGGTGTACTGTCGCTCCAGGACAATGTGTTCATCCACACAGCACAGGTGGCAGATGCAGCATAATGGCTTTGAACTGCCATCCCATGAAAACGTACTCACCTGCATCTGTTTCCCCAACTGAAATCTCCCTTGTATGGTTGTCATTTTTAGAGTGATGATGAGGTCGTGCATGCTGTTTAGGAGTATCTGGAGGCTCAAGTTGTGACTGTCTTTCTCAAAGGGATAGCAAAGCTTGAACACTGGTGGACCTACTGCATTGAAGTTGAAGGAGACTATGTTGAAAAATAATGCAAGAACAATCTCTTTACTCTCTTCCTACATGTTTGATGAGGCCAAGAACTTTTTGAAATACCCTTTTCAACCAATAGTCAACTTTCAGTCATTCGTCTGTCAAAGTCCTGAAGTTTGCAGACAGCACCACCCTCCTTGGACTCATGTCTGGGGGGATGAATCAGCCTACAGATGGAAGATTGACACTGTGGTGATCTGTTGTAGTCACAACAACTTGGAGCTCAATGTTCTAAAGACAGTGGAGGTGGTTGTAGATTTCACAAAGGCCCCATCCCCCTGTGTGACACCCCAGTCAGTACCATGGAGCAATGCCTCTTCCTGGGAACCATTATCGCTCAGAACCTCGAGTTGAACATCAGCTCCATGTTCAATAAAGCTCAGCAGGGGATACAAATCCTGCGGCAGCTGAAG
>NW_007578121.1:23942-27845 GCF_000690725.1 Stegastes partitus | reverse complement strand
CTATTGAAGGGAGAAGGTTTGATTTTGACATTGATGGGGACACAAAAGTGCTCCAAGGCAGCCCTCCTGAAAGTTGACGTTTTTTTGCATTTGCAGTCATAATTTCACGTCATGTAGAGCTGATCAAACAAGCAAACAATCATAGTCAGACAAAAATAATCAGTAACTGACTGCCCCGCTACTTGTCACCTGACAACATTATGTTAATGCATGACAAATGAACAGATTAGGGATACAATGATCATAGAGTTTGATGGTACAGTTATTGTCTGAGCAATAAAGGCTTTTACTTTTAATTATTACATGTAATTTATTCCCCAAAAATATGGATGTATGAAATCACATGAGCATCTAGAATCTGAGGGTTTACTGTATTTTCCTCACAAATTTTCTTTGTTTTTTGCTCTCTTCCAAACAAATACATGAAAGTAATCAATAAAAAATAACTTTAAAAACGTGTATCTCTTTGGCATTAAATGTTTTGTTTTATTCAATATCTGTGTTGTTGAGCCTCTACAGTTATAAACCCTAGAAGTAATTTACTCTTTGACTCCTAAAGAAGTGACTTATGTCCAGTTTTCTTTTCTTTGACATCCTTAAATCCTAATTACCAAGCACGCGCACACACACACTCACACACACACACACACTGAAAGTAGTGGTATTTAAATTTTGTAAAATCTTTTGAAACAGTTTGCTTCTGACATAGATTTTGTTTTGTTTCTACATGCTGTCACCTGGACCTGGACAATTAACTGGACTGTTACCTCAAACACACCTTTACTGCAGTTAAAGTTGAAGCTAATTGCCTTCATGACTGTGAATCATTAACAAATGCAAAAGTTCATTAAACTGTTTGTGTCTCAGACTACGATAGTGTCATATAAATCAAAAGAATAAATGCAGTTGTATCTACTTAGGAATAACATTTTATTGAACTAGTGTAGAGCTGTGATTTGTTCGCCTGCCTGTTTTTTGGAATCTTTTGTCATCTTATTGTTCGTAAAGTCCACTTTTTCTTTTTATCCACTTATGTGAAACACAAAGAAATGCCAACATCATCCCGCTCAATGTGGTCCGCATGGCAAACAGGGACACCACATTGGATAAGTACACAATCGCAAAGGTACACAATACCACTTAAACTAATAGTAAATGCATTCTGCTGTAATTTCTATTCCAGATTATTTAGTAGACAATTACCCATCAGGCTGAAAAAGGAGACTCTTCGAGCCTGGTTTGCTTGGGGGTCTCCTGAAGCAGCAGACAGGTCAAAAGGACTGCAGCTGAGGCGGTTGTAAACCTCGGTTGTGGGAGGAGTTCAGGGAGGCTATGGAGAAGGACTTTCGGTTGGTCTCGAGTAAGTTCTAGCAAACCTCTCAACGCCTCAGAAAGGGAAGGCAGGGATTTGCCCAGGCTGTGTACAGTCAGGGAGGAGAACTGCCGACCCAGACTGGGGACCTTGACGGGTGGTGGAAGGAGCACTTCGAGGAACTACTGAACCCGGTAAGCATGCCCCCTGCCGAAGGGGCAGAGCCTGAAAACTTTCTGAGTCCATATCCATGGCAGAGGTCACGGAGGTAACTAAGAAGCACCTATTTGGCAAGGTGAGAGGTGTGGATGAGATTTGCCGCGAGAGGCTGAAGGCTCTGGACATTGCTGGACTGTCATGGCTGACATGTCTCTTCAGTGTCCCGTGGGCATTGGGTGCAGTGCCTGCGGAGTGGCAGACCAGGGTGGTGGTTCCCATTTTCAAATAGGGGGACCGGAGAGTGTGTTCCAACCACTGGAGTATCACACCTCTCAGCCTCCCCGGGAAAGTTTACTCTAGGGTGCAGGAAAGGAGGTTCTGAACGATTGTCGAGCCTCAGATTCAGAAGGAGCAACGCAGATTCCGTTCTGGTCGTGGAATAGTGGACCAGCTCTTTTCCCTTGCGGAGCTACTAAGGGGGGCATGGGAGTTT
Source organism: Stegastes partitus (assembly GCF_000690725.1). NCBI lineage: Eukaryota > Metazoa > Chordata > Actinopteri > Pomacentridae > Stegastes > Stegastes partitus. The sequence goes on along the minus strand of NW_007578121.1, from coordinate 25,881 downwards.
GAGCAACCAGTCCACATGTGTTTCGTGGATCTGGAGAAGACCTCCAACTGTGTTCCCCGAGGGGCACTGTGGGGGGTACTGCGGGAGTATGGGATACCAGGCTCGCTGTTACGAGCCATTCGGTCCCTGTACAACCAAAGTGCAAGCTGTGTCCGCATTCTGGGCAAAAAGTCAGACACGTTCCCAGTGGGTGTTGGACTCTGCCACGGTTGCCCCTTGTTGCCAATCCTGTTTGTGGTGTTCATGGACAGGATCTCAAGGTGCAGCCAGGGTGAGGAGGGTGTCCAGTTTCAGGACCTCAGGATTGCGTCTCTGCTTTTTGCAGGCGATGTTGTACTGCTGGCTTAATCAGACTGTGACCTTTAGCACACACTAGAGTGGTTTGCAGCTGAATGCGAAGCGGCAGGGATGCCTCCATACGTCCAAGTCCGAGGCCGTGGTTCTCTGCCTGAAACCAGTGGATTGATCCTTCTGGGGGGGAGGCTGCTTCGAGGGAGTTTAAGTATCTTGGGATCTTGTTCACGAGTTCACGAGTGAAGGGAAAATGGAACGTGAGGTAGACAGGCGGCTTGGTGCAGCGTCAGCAGTAATGTAGGTGTTATACCGGACCATTGTGGTGAAGAGGGAGCTGAGTCGCAAGGTGAAGCTCTTGATTTATCAGTCCATCTACGTCCCAGGCCCCACCTATGGTCACAAGCTCTGGGTTGTGACCGAAAGAATGAGATCGTGGATACAAGCGGCCGAAATGAGCTTCCTCCCCAGCACTGGCAAAGGGAGGGGAGGGCCCTCAACTGGAATCTGACTGGCCTCCTCTCGGCCCCCACCCTCCTGGTGAAATACTGTCTTGTCATTGGGTAGTTTGTTTGACGAGTGCTAGCTGGTCGTTACAGCACAGCTTTATGGGGGCGGGGTGAATAGAGTATTGTGGTAGTGTTTGTGACGGGAGTGGCTGGAAAATAAAACAAGCACACCCCTTCTCTCACTTCCACTCTGCACTTATGGACACTCTGAGACCGTGAGTGTCAAATTCAAACGTGCGGTAAATTGAACACAAACGAGTTACTGATATGTTTTATCTTCTTTTGTTTTTGAAACAAGGAAAATATGGCAACGTTAAATGAAGACACTTCACACAGAGATTTGTTGGGAGCAGCCAGGGCATTCTCAATCCCAAGTTTGAGTTACAACTGAATGGTGTCATTTAGTCTCTGTTCCAGCAGCAGCAGGGCTCAGAAACATCAGAAAGAGGCACATCCAGCATTGTTAGTTATCTGAACCCTGTTCAGGACTTCCATGTTGCCATACGTAGAAGGTCTCTGGGGGTCCACTGGACCCCAAGAAAGAATATGTGCAAAATAATTGTTGCTATTCATTACAGACTTTTGTACGATGTTAAATACATTTTCTGATAAGTTGACATATTTTGGCTCCAAATGCATGACAAATGCCCCTCTTTTTATATTTAAAAACAAAATCTTTAAATATCAAAAAACAATACCTGTCACATAAATCAAATGGCCTGGGGGTCCAAAAAGGGTCCAAAAGACCCCAAAAGTCCTAAATAGAGTCAAGAAGAAGCCATGTGAGGGTCAGACCAGTGAACCAGACAGGTTCAGGGGGACAGTTCTAAGGACAGGCATCTAAAGCAGGACCAGTCCAGAAGCTGTAGCCCATCATCAGCACCAGGTGAAAGGCAGAACAGGACAAACAGGCATTCCTCAGAGCAAATGAAGAACAACATTGTTAATATAAAAGAGGAGCGCATTGTGTTTATGTGTGTATTTACATGTTTTTATCATTCTAATTTAAATTGAGCCATCAGCTTGTTGTTTTAACATGAGTCTTCACTGTGAATCAGTTTGAGTGTCATGAGTTGTTTTGAAAGAAGCAATTATTGTACATTCCATATTGTACAAGTATGTTCTGACCAGAAACCTTT
>NW_007578121.1:19028-21947 GCF_000690725.1 Stegastes partitus | reverse complement strand
CAAACTACATACTCCCTAACATAGAGTTGAAACCAGAAGTTTACATCCACTGTATAAAAAGACATAAAGCCAAAGAAAAAGTTTTTTTTTTTTTTTAATCTCTAAAAACAGGTCTCCCTCTCATTATTCTGGCATTTGGCAAAAAGAAATAATTTTGGTCATCCTAACTGACCTAAAACAGGAAAATTTTAGTCTGATTTAATGTCAGACAGTGAGAAAAAATGGTTTTATGTCTTTATATACAGTGTAGGTAAACTTCTGGTTTCAGCTGTATGTAAGGAGAGTTTAAATGGCAATGCAAGTTAATTTAACACAGTAAAGGATAAATGTGATATTTAACAATGCATAACCAGTTAATATAACAAATGCATAACAAATACCCCACGTGAGTGATCACTCAGAGATACAACTGATGCTACACAGTGACGTGTATTATCTTTCTGTTTTTTAGCCTCTCTTTGGCTAAATCATCATGTTACAGAATTCTAACTACTGACTAACCTGCAGAAAAAGGAAGGAAGGCCTCTCTCTTCCTAAATTGACCATCCTGGTCCAGAAAGTGCTGAGGGTTGAAGGAGTGTGGAGTTTCCCATATCGACTCATCATGAAGGACCGAGTTCAGTGTAGCCACTAAGATGGTGCCCTGAAGAAAAGACTCTGTTAAAATGGTGAATTAACCTTCTTTATGAAAAATATTTTAAATATCATATTTAGGCATAGAAAGAAGAAGAAGAAGAAGAAGAATTTGTGAACCATGTTGGTTTAAAAGTTAAGATTTAAAGTTCATTCTTGACTCATGAAACAGGTCACAAAATCATCATGCTACTTGTAAATACATAGCAAACTGAATATAAATTTTAGGCTGACAACTTATTTTTATTTGATATTTTGCAAGACATTGTCCTTACTACACTCAATATACATGAAAAAAAGTTGTGTTTCCCACTATTGACTTTAATTTATCCCTCTGTGAATAGTTATGAACTCATCTCTACTCAATGATTCACTAATGTAGTATCTCCCAGCTGGTTCTGTCGTAACCTGTAATTTTTTCTTATACATGATCCGGGATTAGAAGTTATTGTGTACCTTTGGGATTGTGTACTGATCCAGTGTGGTGTCTCTGTTTGCCATGCGGCCCACATTGAAGGGGAGGATGTTGCCCATTCTCTGTGTTTCATGGATGACTGCATCAGTGTAGGGCATGTTTTCTCTGTCAGTCATGGAGGGNTCACTGTGAATCAGTTTGAGTGTCATGAGTTGTTTTGAAAGAAGCAATTATTGTACATTCCATATTGTACAAGTATGTTCTGACCAGAAACCTTTTCCAGATCATGTTTTTTTTGTTAGATCTATTTAATCAGGTTAGGTCTATATTTAGTCATCCAATGTGAGTACAAGTAAAGAACATATAGGCTACATCTACGAATAACACAGTAATTGGGTGCCACCCAGAATATATCGTTGGCCCCCTATTGGCCCCCCCTAAAAATAAAACCTAGAATCCTCACTGATGATGTTTCACTCACATAGTATCTGCCAGCTGGTTCTTTATTAGCTTATAATTATCTATTAAATAATCTGGAATAGAAATTATAACATTATAACAGAATGCATTTACTATTAGTTTAAGTGGTATTGTGTACCTTTGGGATTGTGTACTTATCCAGTGTGGTGTCCCTGTTTGCCATGCGGACCACATTGAGTGGGATGATGTTGGCATTTCTTTGTGTTTCATGAAGGACTGCATCAGTGTAGGGCATGTTTTCTCTGTCAGTCATGGAGGGCTGTTTGGATGAACCAATCACAGCATCTATCTCAGCCTGGACTCTCTCTGCACAAAGCGAAACAAAAAACAATGGCAGTCTACGATAAAATAACACATCTCAGACTCCAACACAGGACTGACCTGTAAAAGACCTGGTTTAGGTTTGGTAAGGAATGGGCGAGACATATAGTAGTTATAGTTGAGATCAGTTAGTGGTTCAGAAATTCAGTACTAAGGGTCCACACGTGGATTGAAGGGAAATGTTCCTTCTTAATATTGCATCTTAGTTCAGTAGATGCAAATGCATAACACAAAAGCAGGTAAAAAGAAAAAGTGGACTTTACAGACAATAAGCTTACAAAAGATTACAAAAAACAGGCGGGCTAACAAATCCCAGCTCTACACTAGTTCAACAAAATGTTATTCCTAAGTAGATACAGCTGCATTTTTTTCAAGTTATATGACACTATCATAGTCTGAGACACAAACAGTTTGATGAACTTGTGCATTTGTTAATGATTCACAGTCATGAAGGCCATTAGCTTCAACTTTAACTGCAGTAAAGGTGTGCTTGAGGTAACAGTTCAATTGTCCAGTTATCAGCATGTAGAAACAAAACAAAATCTATGTCAGAAGCAAAATCTCTTAAACACATTTAGATAAGCCTCCAAGTCCTGCTAACAGAAGACGTTGAAAATATACAGACAATAACTGTTTCCAAAACTTTTAAAATGTAAATACCCCTACTTTCATTGGTTTAATCAACAAAAACAAACAAACAAACAAAAAAAAACATTTCTCTTTGTATTGAAGTTACATATGTATAAGTTTTATTATCTGAACATTTCCCCTTCATGCCTCCAAATAGCTTAGATGTGTCCACACACTATTTTGTGGCCGGCTTTGGTCCAGAAAGTCGCTGTCAAGAGAAAGTTATTTGCATCATACAAGCACATAGATGGTAACAATCTTGTCATGACTATCCTATTTGTCAGAATGATTCCTTTCAAAGTCCAGCAGCTTCTTTTTATTTTCATGAATAAAATGTGATCAGTCAAAAAGTCATTAGACAAAAAAACGTCAACTTTCAGGAGGGCTGCCTTGGAGCACTTTTGTGTCCCCATCAATGTCAAAATCAAACCTTCTCCCTT
>NW_007578121.1:6731-13417 GCF_000690725.1 Stegastes partitus | reverse complement strand
TTTTATTTTGAAAAATGACGAGCTCGTCTTTCTGTCACTTCCGTCTGTGCTTGTTTCCTGCACTTGACTCTGTTAGTTTTCATGCCCCGCCCTAAAAAGTAAGCCGTCAGTGTGACCACCGCTGAAATGAATTAAAAAAAAACTAACGTTTCAGGAGAGCTTCTTTGACAAGTGGGAGAGACTCAGTGCTGAGACAGAAGAAAAAGTAAACACATATTTAGCAATAACAAGTAATTTTATTTGTTTATGATACCTCTTAATAGTTGAAACAATTTTTTTTTTTGTTATGTGTGCAATGACCAGTCCATAGTGCAATAAAAAGGCTGAGGACCACTGGTCTAGATCATTACTATGGAGACATGTTCGCTCCCATAAAAGGGATAGATGTGGTGTTGCCCATCAATCAAGAGAAGCCCACCTCTTCTTGGCTCATTTAGATGGTTCAGCTAGACACTTATATTAGCAGTCAGGAGAGAGAAGCAAGGAAATGAAATGACAGGTGACGCTGTGTCTGTCCTCTTTCCAGACAGGTACCAGTTCTAGCTGGAGTCATTATATAAAGGCTTCTGAGGATAATGCTGAGAAAGCATTCCCCATCATGAGACATCAAAATAAATGTAAGAAAGAGAACTTATCAACCTATTTTATTTGTTGTTACATGAGTGTGGTGTTCATCTAGGATATGTTTGCTAAACAAAGCCTGATACATGATGCAGTGACATCAAGCATTGATGTCACCTCGCTCCTTTGGCTCAATATTCATGTTTTATTGGTCTAACGGTGTGGTTGATGCTGCTTTTTATTCACAGTGGAAAGCAACAGAATACATTTGCTCAAGCGTTGTACTTCTGAGGTACTTGTACTATTTAATGCGTCAACTTCACTAGATTTCAAAGGGAAATGTAGAATTTTCTACTCCACCATGACTACACCCCTTTTTTGACATGCGTGTTTTCTTTAGGATTTTGCGCAATTTAAAATATAACAGACTGTTATAATAAAATACGTAGTTGGATTAAACCAGTGGTTTCCAGCCTCTTATTAAATGTAGTGGGTACTTTCAGATAATATTAATTTACATAAACTTTAAAATGACCTAATTTCTCTTTTTGGCTTCCACCTCTGTTTGATGAGTTGATGCATGAGGGGTCAGTCTGAAGATGTTTCTAAATTCTTTATTTTCTATTACAACATAATTATCATCATCATCAAAATTATAAGAATAAATTGACTTTTACCTCTGCGAACTGCAGGTGAAGTCTTGGAGGTTGAATTTTATGAAGATTGCCAATAAAAGGCAGAGCCCAGGGTCCAGGAGGAAAGTTTTTCGGCACTCTGTTTTTCCAAATGTCAGCCAACAGCAGAAAGACACAGAGAAATATCAAAATACTTCTGCTGTCTATCCACTCCAAGCCGAGAGCACTAAATATTGCCTCCATGTCTTCGCTTGAACTGCGCTACCAGGACAGAGAAAGAGAAAGATAACAGTACTTCTCGGTGCTTGATAAGGAAGATAACAAGACTATCAAAATAAGAGCATGTGTGTGCATGTGGGCTCTTCGGTGCTGACTAATAATAACCTTTACTCTTGTAAAGAAAACAACAACACACACTCTGTCACAAGTAAGAAGGTACAAAAAGTATTTAAAATGCACAAAATATGTATTTAAAGTAGTGCTGGGCAGCGATTACATATTTTAATCGTATGATTTTCCGTGATTAATCGCGATGAATCGCATTGTTATGTGCAAAATTAAATAGTGAATTCAAAAGCATTGTGTTGCACACATTTATTTCATAACTACTGCTATATGAACAAAAGTGCAATAACATTTGGTTTGCAAACACTTCAAGCAAATAAGGTGCTTTTTAACAGCAATATTGTCTTCACACAATAGCAGCTAGAATATTGCTTGTAAATCTCAACTTAAACATGAATGTAATCAAATCAAATATAAAATCAATGATATCTGCCACTGCCAGAGCATTATTTTTTTAATCTATTGTTATAGAAATAGTTCCCTATAGTTCCCCTCAGAGTCCAGAGCCACAATCGTAACATTATAACAGGCACCTTCTGAGCAACAGCAAGTTAACATTTAGAAATCTTTTTGTTTTCTAACACATAAAAGCAGAAACATTTTTCTTCAGGGAGCAGCATAAACAGTCTATGTTCAGTAGAAAGTGTAATTGTTAGATTGAGGTGACGTGGTCGAGCACAAAAAAAAATAAAAATACACAGCTGGGATTTACTGTAGAGCGGAACGTTTATTCTGTGACTACAGAAGAATCCCAGTCACAGAACAAACCCTTGAAGTGATGCAGGTTGAGTAGTTAGACAATGACAACACTAACTGCATTCATCAATTCTTCCGACTTTACATTTTCTTACTCTGCACCAAACCAGTTGCTAAGACACACGCAGTCATTTACATTTTCAAATGATAAAGGAACTCTCGTCTTCTGTACAATATGACCAGCAAGAGAAAAAAACAACCTTTCACAGGGAACAGATGTTGCTGGTGTGGCCAAATACTTCTGTGCAATGGAGGCCAGCCTACTGTGTGAGCCTGCATGTTTGGACCACCACTCTAAGGGACAGGCCTCTGTACTGATGGTGGGCTCCACTCTGTATCGACGCATAATGTTCTCTACTGAGTCTTCCTCCTGTTCAGAATCAGACTCTGATGAAGTAGCCAGTAGGACTAAGTCTTTCTTTGGTGGCTGAGATGTTGTTGCTTCTACAGGTTTCTCTGTAACAACCTCTCTGTTCCTTGAGCAAGTTGGTGACTCAGGCCCACACCTCACACACCTCTCAGCTCTGGACACACACTTGAGGTCTTTGAATCTCGGGTCCAATGCAGTAGCAGTCTTGAGATATGCAATGTTAGCATTTTCCTTGCAGGTCTCCAGGTCTGTTCTGAATGTAGACTTGAATTTGACCACGTAGGCATTATCTGAGCTCTCCATCACCCGAGAGAGATGGCAAAAAGCAGGCAGAACCACAGAACACGAAACATACTTTTCTCCTCCCAGAAGTTCGGTCACATATCTGCAACAGAAAAAAATCAAACCTATTTCAGCTAAAATGTGTTGCATTTGCTTACTTATATACGCACACACAAACATGTCCTCTACATATTAATGCTGAATTTATAGACACATACACACACTCTTTCTCACACTATTTCTCTCTCACACACTCACAGGACAGTGAGAAATATACAACGTAAAATATACCTGCAGGGCTCCAGTAGCGTTTCCAACCTCTGCAGTTTGTCCATTCCAGCTGTGGTTGGCATGGCGATCTTGGTGCTGTGTGTGGTGAGGACATCCCTCAGTGGCTGTTCGTTCCTGCGGATGCTTTTTATCATGTCCAGAGTCGAATTCCATCTGGTTGGAATGTCCTGTATAAGCGACTCCTTCTTCTGTCTGTGTTCAATTTGTTGTTGTTCTAATTCTGCAGCACTTGCTGGACTGTGTTTGAAGTGGCCCACAACTTTTCAGGACATGGCCAGGACATTGTCAAACACACTGTTCTGCAGAGACACTGTGACAGAACGCTGGAGGCTGTGCGCGAAGCAGGGGACATGTTCAAAAGGTAGATGTCAGCCATCATATTTCTTGCGCTATCTGTGCTAAGTGCGATGACTTTTCTTGAAACGTTCCACTGCTCTGCAACATGAATAAAATGTCTCGCGCACGTTTCAGCAAAATGTCTGTCTTCTGTTTTCATTACATTCCGAGCGTGTGAATGCAGCTCCCACTGCTCAAGATGCGCTGTAACCCCGAGGTAATTATGGTTACCGAGTAGTCTCCGGTGAGAGCAACAGCTGATCCTTAAAACGTTCCTCAGTCCGACATCTTTCACTGTACTAATCGGCCTGCAGTTTGTAGCTATCCACTTCGCCATGGCATTTGTTAGCTTGTCTTGCTTTTGTTTATCTATACTTTTCCCACATGCTGCATCGAAGGTAGTCTGCCGAAGTCTCTCTCCGCTGGTTGTTTGAGTGGAGGATTTGCTGGCATCAATGGTGTGCTTTGAATTTAAGTGATACTTCAGACTCTACGTTGCATTGGTTACAAATAACTTTGGTTCTATCAACTCCGCTGTGTGGAAGACATTTAAAATGAAAATGTCCATGTACAAGATTGGTATTGGAGCCAGTGAGCAACAGACTTTGAAATTATTATTAATAATACTAATACTACTACTACTACTACTACTACTACTAATAATAATAATAATGCGTTCATGTGCAATAAAATAATCATCAGCGTTCATAAATGAATGCGTTAACATGATAATAACGCGTTAACTTGCCCAGCCCTAATTTAAAGTACACATAAGTTTTGTATTAATACATGGAATTGGACTGGGTAGCTGGTAACTCAAGCTGCTAGATCAGTACAATGGGGGCTCCTTTCAAAGTTCAACAGCTTCTTTCAATTTTCACGACAGAAACATGATCTATGAAGGATCTGAGTATTTTCTCAACCACTGCTCAAGCTACTCTAGTTGTTATGATTTACTTTTACTAGTTATATCATAAGTTGTTTTTATTAAGTCATATGTGTGTTCATACAAAGATAAAATAGACCTCAACTTTGAGGATTGGTAATTTTCTTGGCAACTATTCCAAATAAATAAATAAATAAATAAACAAAACATGCTATATTGTCTGTGAAGTGATCAAATTTGATACATGATGCATCAAGACCACAAAATGTCAAAGCTTTTAAAATGTATTTAAGTATCCTGTTGTACAAACTTCAGCCTCCACGAACCCTAAATGGAGAAGCAGGTGAAGTACATTCAAGTCATCAACAGCACTGAGAGTCATTGCATTGTCTCACTTGCCCCACCTTAGACTGAAACAACGGTATGAACTTTAACACATAGCAGTCTGCGTGAGAAGCATAAATTAATCTCTGTTTATTGATTTACACACAAATTAAGTTTTTGCATGACGGAACATGTAGGAACATGATCCCCAGTGATTTCTGTTAACAAGTAGAACTTTAAATACAGGAGATTGCTTTATTATTGTATACAGGTTCATAAAAAAGGTGTACTAGTTGAAATGATTCCAAATTATGTTTTATTTACACTACAGAAAAAATAAATATATATATCAGATGCATTACAAGATAAACACAGTGGAACACAGTGACTTGTTGTGTGTGGTGGTTTATCTTGGTGTGGCACAGCGATGATAAGCTGGGGGAGCGAGTGGCTCCCAGGTTGAACTCCAGACTGGGCGGCTCTCCAGCAGGTGCTGAGAATGAAAACCTCTGAAGTAGGGAGGTGAAAAACAGGAATAACTCCATCTTGGCCAGAGGTTCCCTGAGACACACCCGCTTACCTTAGAACACATAATACTGCAAGTAAATTTAACTCAGGCAATTCATAGAACATTCGCTTTGATCACATTTATCACTGCAGCTCTGAAAGAAAGTCAAGATACAGCAGAGACATTGATCCATTCCCAGATTACTAACCAAATAATGTAGGTAATGTTGTGGTAAATGGTAGGATCCAAAAATGTATGTATTTTTCTGTACACAACAAAACAGCATATAATCCATTGAAATTACAGATCAAGCTTTCAATCTCCATGATCTGCATCTACTTAATTACGGCCTTGTTTTTCATTCATTTTTTTGTACTTTGTGCTCTGTGGTGCATAAACTGCCCATATTGTCACTTCATATCAGGTTGGATCAGAGATTTACATTGACCAGCAAGGTGCTAATTTCGGAGCAGGTGGAGTTTCTTATACCTGTTCGAAACATTTTGTAAATGGAAAAAATACAAATAATTTAAAAATTGTCATACAGGGAGAGGAGCAAATGTAAAATCCATCCATCCATCCATCCATCCGTTTTCTTTCGCTTATCTGGGGTCAGGTTGCGGAGGCAGCAGGTGGAGCATGTCATTCCAGACGTCCCTCCCGCCGGCAACGCTTTCCAGCTCTTCCTGGGGGACCCTGAGGCGTTCCCAGGCCAGTCAAGAAACATAATCCCTCCAGCGGGTTCTGGGGCTTCCCCGGGGTCTCCGTCCAGTTGGACGTGTTCGGAAAACCTTCAAAGGAAGCTTCCCCGGGCGCATCCGAATCAGATGTCCAAACCACCTTAACTGACTCCTTTCAATATGAAGAAGCAGCTGCTCTAGTCTGAGCTCCCTCTGCATGTCCGAGCTTCTCACCCTATCTCTAAGGCTGAGCCCAGCCACCCTGGGGAGCAGTGGCAATTCTAGGTTTTGTTTTTAGGGGAGGCCAATAGGGGTCCAATGCCCCTATATTTTGGGGGGCACCCAATGACTGTGTTATTTGTAGATGTAGCCTATATGTTCTTTACTTGTACTTAACTTGTAGGTCGGCTGTGGCTCAGGTGGTAGAGCGGGTTGTCCTCTAATCGCAAGGTTGGCGGTTCGATCCCCTGCTCCTCCACAGTCAAAGTGTCCTTGGGCAAGACACCAAACCCGAAGTTGCTCCCAGTGGCAGGCTAGCGTCTTGCATGGCACCTCTGTCGCCATTGGTGTGTGAATGGGTGAATGAGAAACATTATAAAGCAAAGGTAGAAAAGTGCTATATAAGTGCAGACCATTTACCATTTACCATTCACACTGTATGACTAGATATAGACCTAACCTGATTAAATAGATCTAACAAAATAAACATGAT
>NW_007578121.1:3389-6161 GCF_000690725.1 Stegastes partitus | reverse complement strand
GTCTGTAATGAATAGCAACAATTATTTTGCACATATTCTTTCTTGGGGTCCAGTGGACCCCCAGAGACCTTCTACGTATGGCAACATGGAAGTCCTGAACAGGGTTCAGATAACTAACAATGCTGAATGTGTCTCTTTCTGATGTTTCTGAGCCCTGCTGCTGCTGGAACAGAGACTAACTGACACCATTCAGTTGTAACTCAAACTTGGGATTGAGAATGCCCTGGCTGCTCCCAACAAATCTCTGTGTGAAGTGTCTTCATTTAACATTACCATATTTTCCTTGTTTCAAAAACAAAAGAAGAAGAAAAAACACACCGTAGCAAGATCTAGTGTCACTTAATCATTGTTGCAGGAACCGCTTAATGGTTATTTACCATCTAGTTGGCACGTTTCACCAGCTTCTCTACCGAATAACATCAACTTTTTGTCATCAAAATGTTAAATGATGAACTAAAGACAATGGGTAAATCTACGAGTTCAGATAAAACATATCAGTAACTCGTTTGTGTTCAATTTACTGCAAGTTTGAATTTGACACTCACGGTCTCAGAGTGTCCATAAGTGCAGAGTGGAAGTGAGAGAAGAGGTGTGGAGGTGTGCTTTTTTTATTATCCAGCCGCTCCCGTCACAACCACTACCACAAGACTCTGTTCACCCTGCCCCCATAAAGCTGTGCTGTAACGACCAGCTAGCACTCGTCAAACAAACGACCCAATGACAAGACAGTAAAGGCCACACCAAGATAAACCACCACACACAACAAGTCACTGTGTTCCACTGTGTTTATCTTGCAATGCATCTGATATATATATTTATTCTTTCCGTAATGTAAATAAAACATAATTTGGAATCATTTCAACTAGTACACCTTTTTTATGAACCTTTATACAATAATAAAGTAATCTCCTGTATTTAAAGTTCTAGTTGTTAACAGAAATCACTGTGGATCATGTTCCTACATGTTCCGTCATGCAAAAACTTAATTTGTGTGTAAATCAATAAACAGAGATTAATTTATGCTTCTCACGCAGATTGCTATGTGTTAAAGTTCATACCGTTGTTTCAGTCTAAGGTGGGGCAAGTGAGACAATGCAATGACTCTCAGTGCTGTTGATGACTTGAATGTACTTTACCTGCTTCTCCATTTAGGGTTCGTGGAGGCTGAAGTTTGTGCAACAGGATGCTTGAATACATTTTAAAAGCTTTGACATTTTGTGGTCTTGATGCATTGTTACGTCCCTAGTCTAGGGGTTCAGGGACGCAGCATAAACGTGGAGAGAAAAACCGTGTGAAAAAAAGCAATTTATTGCCATCAGCAAATTTACGCGACTGTGCGCGAGTCACCGCACAGGCAGGAAACACAGGATTGACAGCAGACACAGAGGAACTACAGTCTGACACAGGTGCTTCCACCACCTCAGCTGCCAAATCGCTACCTAGGATGAGGGCCACACCTCTTATCGGCAAAATTTCACGAACACCAAGCCGCACCGGACCCGAAACCAGAGATGAGCGCAAAAACACGGTGCGTAACGGCGCTGTCGACGTGCTCATTTTCACTCCCCACAAGAGTGCATCAGAACCACAGAACGAAGGGTCTGAAAACGGCAACACGCTCTGCATAATGAGCCACTGAGTGGCTCCCGTATCACGCAGGATTGTGATCGGAACCTCATCCTCCTCCCTCCCCGTTAAAGAGACCGAACCTTTACAGATTAATGGTTGATGACAGTCATCGATCCATCCTCATGCACACCGGAGCTGACAGAAGGCAAGGCAGGAGCTGACTGAATGAAACCGACACTTTTTGGAGCGGACTTTTTTACATTCTTACTCTGCTCTTTACGCAGGAGAGCGGTTCAGTCCGCGATAAGATGTCCAACCTCATGGCGGTAATAACACGCATGGTTTGCGGTGGCATTGCGGGCGGCAGCAGAGGTGGGGCGCTTTTGGACAGCATGTTTGGATTTTTACCGCTAAGGACCGGAACATTTTCACGGTGGACCGAGGGGAAAGCAACGCGGTGAGTTAAAATGAATTCATATGAGAGTACCGCAGCTTTGGACAAGGAGTCAACTTTCTGCTCATTTAAATAAACAACTATTTTTTTTTTTACAACTTTATTTATAATTTTTCCATCGTATAAAAACAATGACATCATTTCTTACGTATTTCTTACAGAACGTGTAACCTCCCCTCCCAAACAAGGTGGCATCCCCACCGATACATCCACTTAGACACTCACATATCAAACAGGCAAACAGAACCTCAAAAGAAAACAAATATACACTGATACAAATGAGGAAACAAGAGAAAAAGAAAAAAGAAAAAAAAGGCTCAAACCGATTGTTATGGACATAACACCAACATTCTGAACCTCTGGCATTAAAAAAGAAAGAAAGAAAATAAATAAAAGGTCCCAACAGTCAGCATATGGGCATTGAAAATACTAGGACGGAAGTCATAGTGAGGGAGAAAATTAAGAGTTAATTAATAAATAAAAGCTGGGAGTCAGGCTAATGGCAGGCTCTTGATATGAGTTATGAACTCCGACCAGGTTCTGTCATATTTTTCTTCCAACCCGTGTACTGCATACCTAATTTTTGTCCAGGGCCAATCCCAACATCCATCCATCCATTATCTATACACCGCTTAATCCTCACTAGGCAGGGGGACACCCTGGACTACCAACTGCGCCACCCTGCAGCCCCAATCCCAACATCCATCCATTATCTATACACCGCTTAATCCTCACTAGGGTCACGGGGG
>NW_007578121.1:0-2914 GCF_000690725.1 Stegastes partitus | reverse complement strand
GCTATCAAAGGGTCCATCTTTTATACAGTCTATGGGGGCACCCAATGACTGTGTTATTCATAGAAGTAGCCTATATGTTCTTTCCTTGTACTCACATTGTATGACTAATGACTCCATCTTTTGTACAGTCTATGGGAGAGACCGGGCACCCGTGGTGAGGTCCCTTCACTTTCTTTTTGCATGTGAGTAACTGCACAGGGACACCATATAGGTTGCACCATTTTGCTGTGAGACTTGTTGTGTTGCACCCAGGTGAGCATAGGTGGCACCCCTGGACTCTCCTCTTTGCAGTCTGCCTCTCCCCAATGACTTCTGCTCAGTTATTTGTTTTTGGTAGTTTTCTTTGGGCTGGATTTTAAATTGGCTTTTTATTGATAGTGTTCCTTTCTTTTAAAATTCTTATTGAGATATTTTTAGCTTATTACAATAAAGTAATATTTGTCACCCATTTCGTTTCTTTTTAATTTGTTCCTCAACTTTCCTTTCTTTGCAGCAGCCCCAGTCAACCCTGCTTATTCTGTTTTTAGTATTATCAATAAAAACTTTTGATTTACTTTTGAAAACACGTCTCTGCCTTCCAGAATTGAATCAGTGTGCCTTGTTATCCATTTTTCAAACATAAGACAGTACAATTAGTATTTCCTGGGGTGCAATTCCCCAGGTGGCGTTGTTTGGCGTTACTTCAGATTATCCATATAGTGCACCTCGCCACACCTGCACAGACTTCTTGAGCTTTACCTACCAATTTACACTGTAGCAAAAGACTCAGACATCTTTGGGCCAATTCAAAGTTGCAGCAATGCACTCAAAAGCACTGAAAAAAGAATCTACTTCTGACTCTCAAAAAGGTGGAACCAGAGCAATATGTCTTGCGACTAAAAAAAATGCTCAGAAGTGGTCGTGGGAATGTGTGTGGCTATAGGGGTAAACGTTCTGAGGTGAAGGGCGCTGGAGCTCTAACACTCGTATGCGGAGATGCATGAGCTCAACCTCTTTGGTTTTAGTTTGAAGCTCCACCTCACCCAGACGGCGTGCCAGCTTCAGATCCTCAGTGTCCACGCCAGCCTGAATCAGCGCAACTGGATCAACGCGTGAGGTGTCGGTAGGAGCCTCCACTCCCAACGTCACCCGACCGCTGAGGGCTTGTGTGAACGTGGCAGCCTCCACTTCCTCCTTCCAACCCCCAGGTGCGCTACCAGGCTGAAGAGTAATTATTCCCATTGTCACCAGCCCTTCTGACAAACATGCTTTAATCTCAGCTTTCTTGGCATGCAGTGGCACAGAAACATCAAAAACGTTTGCAATTAATAACAAATCTGCTGTAGTGCATCTCTCCAATTCATCCAAAGTGGGATTCTGTGCAAACTCATCCATATCCATCTCAAAGCAAACTTACCGTCGCACACGAGGTGCAAACTGCCAACCAAAAATATGAATCAACAGACTTACCCAAAAACAATGCGAGCACAGGCAGAAACTTACACCAACTCACCTGGAGACTACAAAAAAACTGAGGCTGAGCCAAGTTGTGCCTGAAGAATCTGAGGCCTAAAAAAATGGACAAGCCCCCAATTTATGTCACGTCCCTAGTCTAGGGGCTCAGGGACGCAGCATAAAAGGCCACGTGGAGAGAAAAAACGTGTGAAATTAGGCAATTTATTGCCACCAAAATTTATATACTTACAATTTTACACAAAAAAAAACCAATTACAAAATAGAAAAAAAAACAGAACAATAGAAGTCTGGCTTCAGGGTGGACAAAGGCCAAAATAACAAACAAAACAAACTAATGAACTCTGAACTAAACCCTGAAGGAACAGAAATAAACCAAAATACATTTGCTAGCCTCCCTAGAGTAAGCAAAAAACAGGGAAAAACGAATTCAAACAAAACTGGCAGTCTACCCCTACTGCTTCTGACTAACTAAGAATCTTAAACTTACATACGAGACAACCTAAATTCTCTGAGACCCAAATTCTAATATGACTAATCACAAAACTAATGACGAAAGCTGGTCATTCCACACCAACACACACTATTAACACAAATCTAAATACTAAGCACAAGACCAAAGGTGTTTCTGGGACACGAGGCTCTGCTGGCGCCAAAAGGTGACTCCCTCCCTCGCCGGCTGGAAGAGGGTGCTTAAACACCCCCTCTTCTGGTGGTTCGACCAATCCCGAGCGTCCGGGTGTTCCAAGGTCAGATCCTGGACTGGTCATGAATGAAAGGGAACAAAGATGTGAAAACAAGAGGAGGTCTCACTCTCTCACAAAAACAACAAGCCGAATTCTTACGACAGGGGCCGTAACATGCATCATGTATCAAATTTTATCACTTCACATTTTGTTTATTTGGAATAGTTACCAAGAAAATGATCAATCTTCAAACTTGACGTCTATTTTATCTTTGTATGAACACACATATGACTTAATAAAAACAATTTATGATAAAACTATCCATCCATCCATTATCTATACACTGCTTAATCCTGACTAGGGTTGTGGGGGGGCTGGAGTCTATCCCAGCTGACTTAGGATGAAGGCAGGTCGCCAGTCTATCACAGGGCTACATTTAGAGACAGACAACCAAGTACACTCACACCTACGGACAATTTAGAATCACTAATTAACCTCAACATGTTTTTGGACCTTGTGGGAGGAAGCCGGAGAACCCAGAGACAACCCACCGGGACGCGAACCGGCGACCTTCTTGCTGCAAGGCAACAGTGCTAACCAACTGCGCCACCCTGCAGCCCATGATATAACTAGTAAAAGTAAATCACAACAACTAGAGTAGCTTGAGCAGTGGTTGAGAAAATATTCAGATCTGTGAAGGATCTGTTTGTATCGTGAAAATTGAAAGAAGCTGTTGAACTTTGAAAGGAGCCCCCATTGTACTGATCTAGCAGCTT
>NW_007578120.1:479723-485877 GCF_000690725.1 Stegastes partitus | reverse complement strand
TGCCTGTCAGGTGCTCTGAGAGCCCGCCTATGTGTTATTATCCGAGGCCACGCGCAGTAGGTCGGACCAACTCTGAGACCATTTTCACGCAGCAGGGCTGGCTCGTCCAGTCCTGTCAGGCCCCGCCATTGTGTGTTGTTACCACGGAGCGCAGAGGAGCGCGCCGACACGGCGCACAGCAGGTCGGTGTGAAACTGTGGGCATTTCCAGGCAGCCCGACTGCCTCCGTGCCTCCCAACGTCCCTGCCTGCCCCGTGCGGCCCCAGGCGGCAGGCTGGTTAGGTCCTGTCAGGGCTCGCCGTTGTGTTTTTCTCTACGGAACACAGCGGAGCGCGCCGAGGCAGTGCACAGCAGGTCGGACCGACTCTGAGGGCTGCCTCCGTGCCTCCCAGCATACCTGTCTGCCCCTCGCGACCCCAGACGGCTGACTAGTCCAGTCCTGTCATGGCCCGCCACTGTGTGTTGCACTCAAAAAAATGATTCTTGGGTGTCATTGATATTGTAAGGGTATATTTAATTGATTTTACCCAATTTAACATATTTTCAACCTTTATACCCCACAAATATATACATTCAACGTGATTTGCTCTCATTTAGAGTGAATTCAAATGAAATGCATAAAATAAACGAGATTGGGTCTCATAAATGTTTGGCCACTAGGTGGCAGTATACGTCTCCAGCCTTGTAAAGTGGCTTTCAGGTACTAACGAAGAAAAAGCAGCTCGGAGTTGGACACACAATGCGGGAATTTTCCTCTCTCTCCTCCATTTTCCTGGTTATCGTAAGCTGTATATCTTTATATATGTTAAATGTTATCGAGTATTTGTAGCTCTCATCAATAGGTAGCAGCTGTACATTAAGATATCTGTCAGTTTTCATGTTGGCTTGATCGTAATACTTTTTTTGATATGCATTATCAACCGTCTTTACATCTTGTGTCCTGAGTAAGGGCTAATATACTCAAATAATTTTATACAGCTGAAGTTTGTTGAATTTAGGGTGTAACGGTAGACAAAAATCACTGTTCGGTATGGTTTGGTGCAGTTTGGTTTGGTGCTTTTCGTTCTCAGTTACGGAGAAAATTAATAATAAAAAAAAAAAAACGCATTAGCATTAGCTATCCCAATCGCTAGCTAAACGGACCTCCTGTCGGCACTTCTGTGATTAGCCTAGTGTGTATGGCTAGCGAATGGGATGGCTAATGCTAATGGTTTTTTAAAATTAATTTTCCCCTTAACTGAGAACCATACCGAAGTACTGAACCATGATTTTTGTGTACCATTACACTCCTATTAACTACTGTTTAGAATTTGTATTCTTGTTTTCGGTTTAATACATTGGAAGTTTTTCCTAAACATGTATTTTGTCTTGCAGATACTGAGTTTCCTTGAATAATATTCTGTGATATTGCCATTCCCATTGTGGAACACTGCACTGGGCAACCTCCATATACGAGTAAGTATCATGTAGTAGCCTTTCGTTGTAAGTCATACGTTTTCATATATATATATTTTTTTATATTAAGTTTAATGGTCACAGATGCCTATTTTGGAACACCTACAATTTATGTTTCATTTTTTAAGTTGTATTTTTTGTTGAAATTGGTTTCTTATCAAGTCCAGATACAGATATCACAGAATTCATAAATCCTCTGGAGTCCAGGGTGTAATTGGCCATTTTGGACTACTTTTGATTTGACATAGTATATTTCATCATAAAAACTGTTTACCTTGCCTTGTGGGTGTCAGCACAACCTCATAAGTGTGACTGTACAGTTGTTTTTTACTCATTTTGAAAAACTGTATTTACAATAAAACCACATAAAAACAGATGTGAGAAGGAAACAGCCATAAACATGTTTAAAAACTAGTTTAGAATTTTGAAGATGCACTTTTAGGACATGTTTAATCTGAGACTCAGATCAGCGAATTATGTGACGACATCATTTTGAGGCAGTCATGTCACAAGGAACACGCAGGCATATCTGTCAACTCCAGAGGGTCAAAACTGATTTCTGTTTTAATCTGCAGGTCTTTGGATGTGGCAGTGTAAAGTGTGTGACATATCATTATCTAGTAGGTATGAGTTGCTAAAACATTTTCAGCTCAGACATTGTCATTATGGTCGCTACTACAGGTATCCGTGTGTGTACACTGATTGTCCATGTACTTTCACTTTATGGAAAAAACTTTTAAATCATGTTTATGGAAGCCATTCCACTCAAACAACTCAAAAATCATCAAAATTAGCCACATTCTCTTTCCAGGTCTGTGCTTGCAAGGATTTTTCATGCGAAAGGGATTACTTTGTTCATATTAATGAGCATCTAAGGCGTCATGAAACAGTAACCTGTGTTTTTGAAAACTGTGCTTTTCAAACTAACATTTACAGCACATTTAATTCACACAAAAACAGGAAGCATAAGCCTCACACCTTGAAAGATTTTAAAGCTGGTGTGGTTACCACCACTGCACAGCCTCTGCAGTTGGTTGGCTTTGCTGATGATAACGCATCAGCAGATGTTGATGTAGAGTGTCACACTCTCTTGAAAACAGACAATGACCATGACAGTCATACGGTAGAAGACCTTCCAAAATGAATTGAACAGAAAGTTGCTGCTGTACTACTGAAGCTAGAAAATATTCTTCAAGTTTCCACTTCGGCTGTTGATAAATTGCTTGAAGAGATTCAATTTGTAATAAGCTCTGCATCAGTGCCTGTCACCTTTAACATTATTTCTGATATTTTTAAAAATCACAACCTTCAGATAGATGCATCAGTCATAAAAGAACTTGCAGCAGCAGTTTGTACATCTCATCCACTGGGGAAAGCTATTGGCAAAGAGGGTCTACTTGCTACTGGCTTTAAACGCAAACAATATTACAAAGAACAGTTTTGTGTTGTAGAGCCAGTTGAATTCATTCTTAAGTCAAAGCCAAATCAAACATTTCAGTATATTCCCATATTACAGTCTCTACAACTGTACAACCGAATGGTGGGTGGTCTGGCTGAAGACAGTCTGGTGGTAGATTCGCCATCTTCTGTTCACCAACAGCAGCTTGACTCTTACGGCATTTCATGCACTTTGAAAGCACACTTCTCACTGCTGCATTCCCTTTGCATATCCAGACCCTTTGTCTCAGCCGAGCGAGGGTGTGGTTCCTCCCTCCATGTCCGATCTCCTCATGCGCATTCCTTATGATGAGAGTTGTGACATGATGGTTCTTGGCTAGAATAGCCGGATGCCTTGTATGTTCTGGCAAGGCTGCCTGGTGCAGTCTTCCACCAACCCGGAGGACACCATCTCGGAGGAAAGGGTCCAATTTCACAATAAAACTGCTTCTCTTTATCTTATTACCCTTCTGCAGCGCACAAAGCTCCTCATGGAAGGTTTGCCTTTGGCTGAACTGAATGATAGCAGTTTCTGCACTCCTAATGTCCTTGACAGTCAGATGAGTTCCTTTCAGACCAGATTTCCACTTCTGCATGTGGTCTTTGACACTCTTGGGTTTCACATCTTGACTGTCTGGAGACTGGGTTTGGGACTCAAAGATCTTCCTTCTTTCGAACAGATTTCTAAGTAGCTCCTTCAGCCTCAACATCCAGGCAACGGCCTTCCTCAGACTGTGCCAGTTGGAGTAATGATGAATCAGCTTGAAGAGAGGATCTGTGCTTAAGTTGTTGGTATTAATGATGTTCACGGTGATCTTGCGCTTCACTTCAGCATCTTTATCAGTTACCTCTCTTGAGAACTCTGACAGGACCGGCCAGTGAGACTCATCCTTGGTGAGGAAGTCAGGTCCGTCAATCCAACGCTGACACTTCATGAAGTGCTCTGCCTTCATCCCTCGCGATCCATGGTCAGCTGGATTAGAAGACGTGCTAACATATCTCCACTGTGCTGGCTTTGAGTTCTCTCTGATTGTCGACACTCTATTTGCCACAAAGGTTTTAAAGCGAGTGACGTCATTGTCAATATATCGAAGGACAGTGGTGCTATCAGTCCATAGCACGGACTCTTTGAGGTCCATCCGAAGTTTTCGCTTCATTTAGCTTGTCTATTTTCACTGTGATAGTAGCCGCTGTCAGCTCGAGACGTGGCACGGTGACTGGCTTGAGCGGCGTCACTCTGGATTTTCCTAGAAGAAACGAGCAATGGACTTGACTATGGCTGTTCTCGATGCGAATGTAGCTGACAACACCGTAGCCCTTTTCGCTTGCATCAGAGAAATGGTGCAGCTGTGCTGACGCTACTGGACCAAATCCCTCTGGCTTGATGCACCTCTTGACAGAGAAACTGGCGAACTGGCTCAAGTCAGACAGCCAGGCAAACCATCTGTTGGCTATGTCTTCAGGAATCTCATCATCCCAGGTGATTCTCAGTCGACAGAGATTCTGCACTATGGTCTTGGCAAGAAGAATGAACGGTGACAGGAAACCAAGGGGGTCGTAAATTGAGCTTACGACTGACAGGATACCCCTTCTGGTAACAGGCCTGTTCTTCACAAGGATGCGGAACTTGACGGAATCTGATTCTATGCACCAGTCCACTCCTAGTGCCCTCTCCAAGGGTAACTCATCCCTGTCCAGGTCTAGATTCTTGATCTCCTTCGCACGCTCATGTTCGGGAAGTGATGACAATACTTCACGGCTGTTGCTAGACCATTTAGCCAAATGGAATCCTCCACTTGCACAGAGTGCAAAGAGGTCTCTGGTCAAGGAAATAGCTTTCTTCTCGTCAGACACTGAGACAAGACAGTCGTCTACGTAGAAGTGCTCGAGAATTGTAGTTACTGCCTCTGACGATGACCAATCCTTCCCATCCTCTGCAGTTTGCCGCAAAGCGTAGTTGGCACAGCTCGGGCTGGACTTGGCCCCGAACAAGTGGACAACCATCTTGTACTCACGCAGAGGCTGCTTCAGATCTCCCTCTGGCCACCAGAGGAATCGCAAAAGATCGGAATCTTCATCAGGGACTCTTACCTGATGGTACATTGCCTCAATGTCGGAGATGAGTGCAATGTGGTTATGGCGAAACCTCATCAGGACTCCAACCAGACTATTCGTGAGGTCCGGCCCCTGTAACAGCTCCTCATTCAGCGACTTCCCTTGGAATGAAGAGGCGCAGTCAAAAACAACCTGCACCTTCCCTTTCTGCGGATGGATCACGCCATGATGGGGAATATACCATACTCGGCCATCGTTGCGGTTGCGCTCATTAGCAGGAACTTCTACTGCATAGCCTTTGCTTAACAGGTCCGACACGAAGGCTGTGTAGTCATCGTGGAAGCTGGAGTTCTTAGCAAGTTTCCTTTTCAGGCTTGATGCTCGTTGTTCAGCAACACACTTGTTATTTGGCATCACAACGTCTTTGTTCCTAAGAGGCATACCTATGCAGTAGTGTCCATTGATTTTCTTAGTTGTCTCAGTCACACACCGCATGAATTGAATGTCTTCTCGCAACATTTCAGACTTCTCTTCACAGGCTTGCTCTGGAAAGTCATGATTGTACTGCTACAACAGCATGCTGTCCATACTGCTGACTGACACTCTGTTGACCGAAGCCCCATGGCTGAGGTGACTTGGCTTATGGTCATTGTCTTTCTTCAGAGGGCCATTTACTACCTGGCCAAGGGTTGTCTTTATGGCATAAGGCCCGTTGTCTTGACTGTGGATTATCTTCCATGGCTCCATTGCAGAATGAGCGTTCATTCCGATGAGCATCTCCACATCTGCGTCGATTTGAGGTAGCGCTGGACATGCTCCTTTCTTTGGCATCAGGGGGGTCTTTGACATCGCCGAACAGTGGATCAGAAGCTATCTTAGCTTGTCTGTTGATGTACCCTACAAGATCTGCGAAGCCTGCTCTTCTTCCTTCTTTCTCTTGGATGTCGAAAGCTATGGCTCTCCATCTTTCATGAAGCCTGAAGGGCAACTTGTGTACGACGATGCGAAGGTTGCTCGGGCTATTCATCTCCTCTAGATACTCCAAGTCATTTACAACATTGTTGCACCCAGTGAGAAAGATAGAGAAGCTGTGAAGTGACTTAGCATCTTCTGCTTTGATTTGAGGCCATTTGACAGCCTTGTCAACATAGGCCGCAGCTATTCTCTGTTCATTGCCATAGTGATGAGTCAAGAGCTTTCTTGCCTC
>NW_007578120.1:477982-479438 GCF_000690725.1 Stegastes partitus | reverse complement strand
TTGGCTAGTCTTTGTTGTGTGACTAACATCTCAGTGATATCCTTCTGTTTCAATATTATTTCACCTAGTTCAACTTGCCTTGCACCAGGATGTGTGCCTGCAACATCTTCTTCTTTCTTCACGTGCACATAAGGCATGTGCCTAGCTGGAACATGAAACGCACTGTTATCTGGGATCACTTGAGGATAGCTGGTCGGGCTTGGTTTAACATCTGGACCATGAAATGGGATGGATGTAGCTGCATGCATGTTCTTATTGAGGTACGAATTCATCCCATCTTCCATGTTCTCAAACTCTTCCAGAACTCGTAGCTTTGCTGTAGATTCTGCGAGAGCAGTCTCAAAGTCTAGCTTCTCCATCTTAATTTTCTGAAATTTCAACTGTGCTTCCATTTGAGCCTCTTCCAACTGCAGTGCCTGTTTCTTCTCAAGTGCAGCTGCACGCGCGAGTAAAGCTGCTCTGTGAGCTTCCTCTTTCTTACGCATAGATGAAGCATAAGATGACACATTGGATCTCTTTGAATGTCTACTGCATACACTTCGTGCTGGGACTGAAGCATGCTTCTGTTGCGCCATGGAAACACTGTCATCCGGATGCACATCTTCAGCAGCAGGCTCACCCTGCTGTGTCGTTGTGCCATCCTTTGGAGCCTGATAGTCAGTGGCTGCCATATCGTGAGCGGCCTTGGCTTGCTGTTTTACTTCTATTATCCACATCTCCAATGTGGTCAAAACGTTCTCAAACTTGGTGAGATTAGGCTCACTCCAATACTGCAGGTCAGCCTTTCTTTCTTCTTCTGACAACAGTTCACTAACTGCATTATTCACTTCAATAAACTCATTAAGTAATTTTGAGTATGATTTTCAATTTCCGCTGCTTTGGAGGCAAGGCGTGCTAAAACACATTTTCTTTGAGTCATTTGCTTATCAAGTTTCTCTTTTAAGGCCTTTTGAGTTAACTTGATCTTTCTTTTAGTGTCTAGTTCGACATTGCGCTCCATCTTGTTTCCATCTTCAAACATTTTGAATGGCTAGTTATATTAGGTAAGTCTCAGCAAACTCTTGTGAACTTCTGAAATCCAAATAAGACGTCCTTTAATCTTAAACATGTAGTTTCCAACGTAAGATTTAAGGCTTTCTTTCCAGAGGCAAACGTGAGCTTCTTTAGAGCTGATATAACTTGCTAACAATAGCACATCTCTCAAACCGTGGTGTATGGCTTCTTTTCCAGCAGCTTAGCACCTCTCAAACTTTGAATATGATGACTCAGCCACTCAGTTACTTGGCGTCGGCAATTGCAGTGAACTATCATCACGTTTTCAGCATAGCTTGCAAAGTCTGAAGCGTTGCTTATTCGCTCAGTCAGATTTGACATTTGTACTCATCCATCAGCGTTGAATTCGTCTGGATTTCCGATGGTGTGCGCCGCGCTCCGTCCTCCGCTTGCCGGCTTGCCT
>NW_007578120.1:474422-475602 GCF_000690725.1 Stegastes partitus | reverse complement strand
CAGGATCAGCTGAGGCGGTGTCGACCCGCTCGGAGACAGGAACAGAGGCGGCGTCGACCCGCTCGGAGACAGGAACAGAGGCGGCGTCGACCCGCTCGGAGAGAGGAACAGGATCTAAAACAACGTTAACCCCCTCAGGAACAGGCTCAGGCTCAGTGGCAGCGTTGACCCGCCCAGGGATGGCGAGGGAGCAGGACCGGTGTCGTCGGACCAGCGGGACCTCAGGGACACTCTGCGGTGAGGTCAGGGCGCTGGGGAGCGGCGAGGTCAGGGCGCTGGGGAGTGGCGAGGTCTGGTGTTGCCGGGTGCCACGCCTCCTCCTGGAACGTTTTCCAGGAAGTGGCTCCTTAAAATCACAGGGAGCGGGATCCGGGTTGCCGACTGGCTGCAGGCTCACTACACCCGTTCTGCAGTGAGTGGGCTCTGGACCTGCAGACAAGCCGGCAGACTGGGAGGCCGGGGGGCCAATAAACTCAAAGAAAAATGGAGGTAACGACCTCCACAGCCATGATTTTTGTGCCGCTACATCGACAGCTATGTCCACGTATATTTGTTTCAGGCTGGGGTCCACAGTCCAAACAGATGGGCAAGGTGATCAAAATAAGCAAATGATTCATCGTCATCAAAGTAATCATAAGGGTTCGAGTTGGGGGAGGCCATACTGTCGTGAAGGGGGAACACACTAGAAAAACGAAAAAACTAGAAAAACACAATCGGAGGGGACAAACAGGCTCGGGAAATCCAAACTGTGGAAAGTCTATGATCTGGTGCAGTGAGTGATATTCTCCTGAGTGCCTCTGCTGGGTCAGAGTTGGCCTGAGTGTTCTGTCACGGGATAACTAGGCTGGTTGACCCAAATGCAGAAATGACACTCAGGAGAGATGGAATCAAAATAAGGTTTATTGTAGAAATTGATGTTGTAAAGATGAGAATGAAAACGGGGGTGTTACCAGTTGTGCGGGAGAGTCCTGGGAGCAACGGAGAAGGCTCGGGTTTGGTGTAAGTGGAGACACAGATGGGAGGCGGGAACACTGGAGAATCCTCCACAAAGGAAAGGCGGTCTCGGTGACACTCGGAAAAAGGCACGAAGGGATGCACGAAGGGAGGCTCGGAGGAAACTCGGAGGAACACGAAGGGAAAACTCAGGTGGTGGCTAGAACTCGCCATGTAGGGCAACACT
>NW_007578120.1:446860-473387 GCF_000690725.1 Stegastes partitus | reverse complement strand
ATTATAAAATCTAAATTTTTCTAGTTTTCTATCTTTCCAGAGTGACTCTGTTGGAAGATGGCTGGTCAAGTTATCCTAAGAATCCTGGTTGGTGGGGACCATGACTCCAGGAAACTTACTCTTGAAGATGGAATTCCAGAAACTATGGATGAACTCTGTCTCAAGATAAAGACTGTTTTTGGGCTTGACAAGCCATTTAGGCTTCAGCACCAAGATAAAGACTTTGGCAATGAATATATGAATCTGTTATCAACCTGTGAAATTCAAGACCGAAGTACCTTGAAGATAATGTACTTTCCCAGTGAAGCCACAACCACTGAGCTAAAATCGAAAATAAATTGGTGTGCCTCGTTTGTCCAGACTAGCTGAGTAATTTGACACTGATTTGAAGTCAGTGGGTCACATGACCTGGAAGCTATTGAAGAATATTCCTAACTTATGAATATAAATAATCATAAAAATTATTACAAAGGATAAAATGTAATACAAAAGGGTGTGCCTTATCTGTCAAGTGTAGTTGAATAATTTGACACTGATTTGGAGTCACTGGGTCACATGACCTGCAAGCTATTGAAGAATATTCATAATTTATGAATATAATAATTCATTAAAAAATATGCAAAACGCTAAAATTGAAAATAAATTGGTGTGCCTCATTTGTCCAGACTAGCTGAGTAATTTGACACTAATTTGAAGTCAGTGGGTCACATGACCTGGAAGCTATTGAAGAATATTCCAAATTTATGAATATAATAATTCATAAAAAATATTACAAAGGTTAAATTTGAAAATAAATTGGTGTGTCTCATCTGTCCAGTGCAGTTGAATATATCCACACTGGTTTTTAGTCACGAGGTCCCAAAATAGAAAATGTATTAATTTTTATTTCTCAAGAGTTCTTGGTTCAGAAATTCGTTGACGGTCCCTAAGTGAAATGTCTCTGGTTGGGTGGCGATGCAGCAGAGAGGAGCGAGCCAAAGTCTGAGTCTGTAAATCGGATCAACTGTGAGCAAGACGCCTCTGACTACGCGGAGCGCGAATATCCAATATCCAACTTCAAACTAATTTCACCGTGGTAACAATTTGCAGGTTCACAAACTGAAATGTGCCTCATGAAACCTGAAGCATAAGAACAAGGACAGACCACTGTGATATGAGAAAAGAACAAAGATGAAAAAATACAATGAAATGTTGTAATTAACTTTTGGTGCTTTTTAAATGTTAATCACTCAATGGAAGCCAAGTTTTATTCTCATTTATCCCAGCAATGTCGATTCAAATGATACAACGAGTGAAAACGTAAAACTCACCAAGTTAAAATTTCAAAACAAACAGTTATGGACCAACATGGGGAGAGATGATTAAAACAATTCACTTGCCCAGTCTTCAGACTCTAAATAAGCTCTCATTACAAGTTTGTCCCAGTAACGGTCCATTATAGCATTTGGAAGAAGTTCCTCATCATCCACCAAATGGATAACCTTGATCTTCATTAGATGCTTTAGGCTGGCTGCCTCTGCACAATTGGAAAATGAATTGAAATACAATCAAAAATCATATTATGCATTTTAAAATCTAAAAGAAATGTCAAAGGCAAAAATGTGTGTAGTGCTTAGGCTGGGTTAAGGAATGCCAGTAGACAAGAACAACAGACCTGTTGTCAACACTTCCTGAGAAGAACCAGCCCTGCAGTGTTGAAGACTGTTCTCAAGATGTCTCTGTACTGCATTTACTTCAGCCTCTGGGTTCAGGAAGCGATAAGACACTGGTCTGTCTCTGAGTGTAACCTGAAAAAGCAAAGGAGACAAAAAAGTTCAGTGTTCAGAAATGTCCCTCTTGTGATGTCTCTGTTTATAAATGACTTATTATTGACAGTATCCTGACTGATTTATTTGAAACCCGAGGCATATCGATTGCCCGGCAACTATGGCTTGTTTGTATTTCTTTACACCAGTCCCAATGGTCTTGGGTGGTGCTGAGAACAGAATACAGTGACAGTGTCTACTCAGAATAGTTATGGGAGAATTGTTCTGGAGGAACATTTGCAAGCCGGGAGACGAACACTATCAAATGTATAATTGACCAATACAAACAGACAAGGGTCATTCCACCTCAATTCACCGAATTAAAAATAAAAACAAAAATGTCTTGCCTGACCATCTTCAATTTGACTTTTTTTTTTTTTTTTAATTTTAATTGATGAATGTTGATGACCGTGTGTAAAATCTGGGGTCATAGGTAACATTAGTTTTTGAGTTAAATATTCTTAAAGTAAGTGGGGTCATGACAGTTTTTTGCATTGGTTTCTTCAGGCTGTGGAGCAATGTTTGAAGTGACACTTTTTAATTTAACATTTATTTAACCAGGTTAGTCCCACTGAGATCAGAGATGTCCTTTACAAGGGAGACCTGGCCAAGAGGGCAGCAGCATAGTCACAAAAGCTATTATTGGTGCCAATCACTGGGGGTAAAAAAATCTGCCTCTTATGGCGAAAAATACAAATTTTATGGTTGGTGGAATATCAAAATAGACAGACACAATGACATTTTTTGATCAAATTTGCACCATCACATAATTGGTTTGCATCGATCTATCAAAGCAGAGCTGTATGTACACATCAATGAGCCTACAAAATGTCAGGACTCCACCTACATTATTCCTCAAGCTATGGCACTTCAAACATTGCTCCACAGACTGGCGCGAAGAGAAGATGCAAAAACCGACATGACCCCAACCCTCTTGAAGAATGTTTAACTCAAACATCATTGTTACCGATAACCCCAGATTTTACACATGGTCAACTCAAACAATATTCACCACTTTAAAAAAAAGTCTGTCAAATTAAAGATGGTCAGGCGTGGGGAATTCCGTGAATTGAGGCGGAATGGCCCGCAAACAAATAAACAAAAACAATGCAGGGCTGCTTTATTGCAAAATTCAAACCTTTAGCTAAACTTGAATTTTAAGCATGTTGGTTGCTGCTCTGAGGTTGTGAATGTTGTTCGCTGCAGTGATGCGGATTTTGAAAATGGTAACACGTAGATAGTGGAAGGGGAGGACAAAGGCAAGGTCAATGGCAGACTTACACCTGCAATCTACATCTGGTATGTCAGACTATCCTAAGTAGAACTTGTCCACCTAACCCATTGCACCGTCACATGCTGCTATCGCTGCAAACTTTGTTGTTGCTTATGGAACCCTCAGTTCCCATAGAGTGAGGAAAACACTTGGTACTTGTGTCTGACTTCTTACATAGTTTCAGTAGTCAGTGAGTTACTAAATGTCAGTGAAGCCTCTTCAGAATAAAGTGTAGAATGAAAGGAATACCAGCCACTCAGTGTCAAGGGCCATGTCACTATGAATTGTAAAATGTAAGCCAGGAATTCTTACTGGTTAAAACTCGCAATCATTAGATGCAACCTAGTTATTCATTTACTATTATGCTGGTTATTTCCAGATTGCTTGCAAATATGAGTGTCTGGTGACAACTTTTAAAGACAAAAAACTGTTTAAAATATTGAAAAAGAGAAGAGCTTTGTTTGACCTTCAACCACAGCTTTAGAGCCCTTGTGGATGGTGAAACTCCTTGTAGGGTGCTTAGACACTTTGACGCATTCTCATTCTGTAGATCA
This sequence comes from Stegastes partitus, assembly GCF_000690725.1. NCBI lineage: Eukaryota > Metazoa > Chordata > Actinopteri > Pomacentridae > Stegastes > Stegastes partitus. The sequence continues at coordinate 469,755 of NW_007578120.1, read as the reverse complement.
GTGAGTATGGGAACTGTTGTACCCTGGGTTAGTACCGAAGTGCACACAGGTGCTGTAAGGTTCTTGGTACTGTTTGCTGGAGCTGATATTATTAGACTGGCCTGTGTACCTGATCGATGTCTCCCCCTCTGTTGAGCGTCTTGAATGCAGTCGTGTCTTTCTTTTGTTTTAAATCGGGCATGGACACTGGAGTACAGTAGTCATCTGGCTGCTGTCTCACTATGATGCCTTGATGATTGGGAGACTGAGTGGTCTTCATGGTATCATATGCCTTTACCAAATTCTTTTGCTTCTGCAGAACTTCCATCAAATTCTTCTGACAAGATGCAAGGGAGAAAAGTTGACTTTTCAACACACGCTGCCGAAGCGAGTCGGACACACTCCTGCACCAAAGAAATCAAGCAATACTGTTGTTATCAAGAAAACTAACATGCCAGACTGAGAAAGATAGTGATAGGAAGCATCTTAGACTGATTCACACCTTTATTGCACCACCAGAGGGCAATACAGGAAGCTACTAATCAACGATGCACAAAACTATCAGAAGACTTTATCATTTTATTTTGGTTTTATTGTTTTTAAGCGCAATATGAGTGGGATACATTAAACCCAAGCACTGCATAACATGGGTTTTTCATTTTATTTTGGCTATCAATCCTATCGCTTTAGAATTGATTAGCAAAAAAAAGCCAATAAAAGCATTGCTCATTATTTGTGGGGATCTGGGAATATAGCATTTAATGACTGACTCCCCAGTTTAACACCATCATTAAAGTCACTTTTTCATGGTAAAAATGAGTCTGAATGCTCTGAAACACATTCACAATAATCATGCACTGCATTTTAAAGCTGTGTGTGATGACAACTATGGTCACTACAGGTGGTCACAGTTCAATCAGAAAGTAACTAGGCAAAATCCACAAAAACAATGGATAAATGAATGTAAATATATCAGCAATTTTCTGTTTGAGAATCACTCGCGTATTATGTCTTGTTTCAGACACCATTCTCATTGTGCACCTGTTACAATCTCCATTTGAAAGATGAGTAACTCGTCACGACTTATATGATGCTTCGTAAATTGCATGCCATGCAAGTTAGTACTGACCCCACATGCAGTGTTTGTGCAATGACGGTGCTACGTACGTTTTTGCACATGTCTGGGAGTGACCCCGTCGCATGTTTTTGGAAGAAGGTTGATTTAGAGCTAACCACATTGGTATCAGTGACAGTACCAGTGACCATTGTTACTATGCTTCTGAATGATATCTCATTACTCCAGATTCCCAAATATCAGAAACGAATAGTTCTTGCTGGTTTGACAACGGCTAAGAAAATGATTGCAGTATGCTGGAAAACCCCACACACCTTGTCAGTTATGCAGTGGTTGCTGACATATCCTGATATTTTTTATATGGAATTTTCCACAGCCCACATTAATGGGGCAAGAGAGGAGAATGTGAATATGTGGCTCTCAGCAGCGACAGGCTGAAGAGTCGGCTGTGATCTGACCAATTCCAACCTATGAGGCTTTGTGTGCACGTGTACAGTACATGTATGTATATATCTAATATGTAAGCATATGTATATACTGATCATTTACCTGCAACTTCACTCAGCAGGCTGATGCCTGGTCCAGCCCACAGGGGTTGTTCTTTTTGTTTGTTTGTTTGTTTGTTTGTTTTTTTGGTAGGGGATTTGTTGTTGTGCATGTGCATTTGTTGTTTCTTGTATTTGTTTTGTTTATTTGTTTCTTATGCTCACATAGTGCTTTTTGTACAGTTTGTCGTGTTGTCCTATTTATGGCCTGTTGAGCACTAAAAAGTTGATCACAAAAAGAAAGATTAGTACCTAGCGACATTTCGGAAAAATGTCTTGTGAACATTTTTTGGATAATTGTTAACGACATGCATACCACTTACTATGGTTACGGTATAATTTTGTCATGTTCTGAAAATGAAAACATTTTGTATTCCAATATCTGTTACCACTGGCTCAAAAAGCTTAACTTAATCAAAGATGAGAAATACCCCTAAACTGACCAGTATTTTCGGGCAAGATCATCCTTCTTCAAATGCTGCATGGTCAGCACCTCAATCAGTACACTCTGGATCTGCGTCAGAGCTGCATGATATATGTCTGAAAAATGGCACAACCACAGTAAATGAAACAAATTCTGTATTTTTCTGGTTGCCCTCTATTTGATACCACGCTGCCAATTTTTTTAATATCATTTAATTTGCACAAGTACTGTTGACAAATTAATACTAAAAGAGTAGGCTTTAGCAGGCTTTACCTGAAGCAGGCTTTACCTGTATCCTTGAGCCCTGTCAGAGGCCAAGTCACCATTTCTGTTTGTTTCCTCCCAACCAGCTCCAAAACCTCTGTTATGGCCTCTGAAAAGCTCACCTATAAAATGTTAAGTAATGAGTGAAAAATTACTGTCACATCAAAGCTGTAGCACCAGTAAAGCTTTCTATAAAGTAATGCTAAGAAAAGATGGACATCATCACACGATTGGACCTGTTCTATACACAACTAAAAGAACTGTGCTGCCTATTTACATTTAATTGAGCCTGAGGTGATGCTTTAAAGCTGTTTGTAAAGAGTTCTCACATTATCAGTGGTGGTGCCTTTCTTTCCAAGCTGTATGTCACTGGACTTGCTGTTTCTTTCTCGGTCACTTGCTTCTCTAGATTGCAGGATTACTGTGTCACCGTGAGAAGGATTGAAACTGCTCTGGCAGGAAAGCTCCCTGTGGTGATGAGGCTCTGAGGATGACGCCCCTGAAACAATTCTGTAATTAGATCTCAGTGGCAATCATCAGGCTACGCAAAGTCTGAAAGTTTACCAAGTGTGAAATAAGAAATAGAACTATCAATTTTGAAACAAACTGAATCGTTCGGTGTAAATGTGTAGCCAAAAGTTCTATTTTATAGTTACATGATGTAGCTTTAAATATATCATTAGTTGCACTTTTGCTAGTTATCCAAATCATGAATTCATGTCAGGCACAACAATATTCAACAATCCTTCTACAATAGTTTCAAAAACCACATTTCTCACAACAAAACAAGCAAACAACCCCAAAATGTACACTCACGTCATATGTCTGAAGACTGTTGATGAACATGTGTTTTATCATGCAGGATTTTTCAAGACAATACAGCTTAAAAGCTAGTGCTGACTCCAAACACACAAATGACATGACTTTCAAGATGATATTAGATGCAGATACCCATGACACAAGTATAAATACACTCAAGAGAAGACACTTTGTGTGTCTGTGTGTTTGTCTGGGTGAGTTTTAGAGATGTATGTTTATGTGAGCAGCAGGTCTCCTGCCATTTTCTTTTGTCCTCTCATGAGATTCTGTAACTTGCACCTTATTTATGGCTCACGAATGAAATTGCATTATTCAAACACAACAGTGTGAACATATTTTTCAACATAAATGTGTGAGGACACCCGGGATCTTTCTGCGTGGAGTTTGCATGTTCTCCCCATGCAGTGTGGGTTCTCTCCAGGTTCTCCAGCTTCCTCCCACACAGTCCAAAAAACATGTTGAGGTTAATTGGTGATTGTAAATTGTCCGTAGGTGTGAATGTGAGTGTGCTTGGTTGTCTGTCTCTAAGTGTAGCCCTGTGATAGACTGGCGACCTGTCCAGGGTGTCCCCTGCCTTTGCCCTAAGTCAGCTGGGATAGACTCCAGCCCCCCGCGACCCTAGTGAGGATCACGATGGATAGATAATGGATGGACGTATGGATAAATGTGTAAACAGAAGTAAACACATGCATATTCTTATTTAATTGCTATCCTCTGCTTAGCCACATTTAATGCGAACAAAACACAGAATGTGTTGGATTTATTTATTTATTTATGTATCATTAGTTTTCTGGCTGTTCTATATATGAACATTTCTGTATGTCAAAAAAAGACTCAGATCACATCCACTCTTTAGGGACAATGTGAACAGACTGATTTCTGAAGCACAGAATATGTAGGTTTGCACACCTGGTTGTCGGTATTGTGCAAGAGCTTTGCAAGATGTCTTTTGTGTAACTGAAGATGTCAGGTAAGTTAAGAGCAGCTCTTTGATCTTCGTCTCCTTAGCCATGTCCAGTGCACTGAGGCCACTAACACTCCTGTCACTGGCATTTGACCCATACTGAAGTAGAAGCTTCACCACCTAGGAAACACACAAACATTTCGAAGAAACTTTAAAGGAAATAAATTAAGTACATTTACTTATTCCAGATGATACTACTGTGCATGATTTATAACACCCAATGCAATTGTGTCATATTCAATCTAAAGGACAGTATACAATATATAGTGGATATGAAATGTCCCAGACACTGTCCAGACTGTTACAGAAACTCTGATTTCCTCTGAAAATCTCTGTGCCAAGCCTTAAATACCTGCCTGTCTATTGTTCGGAACTAAACCTTGCAGGGCATTGTCTGCGGTGCTATTTTAAGAAAACACCATTGCAGCTCCGATTGGTGCTATTATCATTCATCCTATACTTTCTCATTACTGCTGCTATGTTTCCACCCATTTTATTTGGCCACTGACCTCCCTGTATCCTTTTTAGGATAGGATAGATAGACAAAGCGCATCGGTCCCAAACTGAGATAGTTTAAGTCTTCAAATGTCACTTTATAACCATGTTCTAGCATTTATGCATGTTAAGTTATGAATTAGGTTATGCTGTGTGCATATGTATTTATTTGTTTATTTAATTTTTCACCTATAGTTCCATTTTTTTTACTAGCAGCCAGAGGGCAGTGCTGCCATTTTTGTGTGAGTAGGTGTGTCAGCTCAGGGCTGAAGAAGAGAAGAAGGCTTCATTAGTGGGTCCTGGGCAGGTGTGTTTCCTTTGTTCTTCATTGTGCTGATGACCGCAGAGACGCCACTGGTAGGTTGAGACAGTTTCAACTATATTCAAAGGATAAAATTGTAATTGCTAATTTGAGTTATGGTATGTTGGATGTTAAATGATTGTTGATAGATTCATTAAATAATTAATATGGGTTTGTGTTTTTTTTTTTTTTTAATTTTAAGGTTATCAACTATTGACCACTCAGCCTGATTCCTCTCTGAAAAAAATGAAATAAAAGATGGAAATGAGTGAAGTTGACCAGCGTCCTCTGTGGTCGTCAATGCCGAGCCGAGTTTAGGCAGACAATGAAGTTCATGACCCAAATAACTCGACAATGCAAATTAGAAGTCATAGGTTTACTGAGTTGTCGTTTCAGGGATTACAGGTGTATTCACTTTTGTTTCAATTAATTTCTATTTTAGGGCCTGTATTTTCAATACTGTCTTTCTAAGTATTTGTTTCGAATTGTTCATGAAAGGAAATAAAGAATTTAAATAAAGACTGCAAAGAATTTGAGTGTAGTATTTAGTAACAATGTCCACAAATTAATTGATTAAGTTGAAACCAGAAGTTTACATACACTGTATAAAAAGATACATGTTTTTCCCCACTGTCTGACATTAAATCAGACCAAACTTTTCCTGTTTTAGGTTAATATTACCAAACTTATTTCTATTTGCTAAACACCAGAACAATGAGGGAGAGAATGTTTAAAGAGAATTTTGTATTACTTTCTTCAAAGTCAGAAGTTTACATACATTTCCTTAGTATTTGGTAGCATTGCCTTTAAACTGTATGACTTGGGTCAAATGTTTTGGGTTTCCTTCCACAAGCTTCTTACAATAGTTTGATGAATTCTGGCCCATTACTCCTGACAGAACTGGTGGAACTGAGTCAGGTTTGTTGGCCGCCTTGCTTCACATGTCTTGTCAGCTCTGCCCACAAATTGTCTACAGGATTAAGATCAGGTCTTTGTGACGGCCACTCCAAAACATTGACGTAGTTGTCCCTTTGTTGTCTCTTTGTGACTAATCAGGCAGTATGCTCAGGGTCATTGTCCATTTGAAGACCCATTCGTGCCCAAGCTTTAACTTCCTGGCTGATGTCTTGAGATGTTGCTTCAATATTTCCACATAATGTTCTTTCCTCATGATGCTATCTATTTTGTGAAGTGCACCAGTCCCTCCTGCAGCAAAACACCCCCACAACATGATGTTGCCACCCCCATACTTCACAGTTGGGATGATGTTCTCAGGCTTCAAGCTTCCCCCATTTTCCTCCAAATGTAACGATGGTCATTATGGCCAAACAGTTCAATTTTAGTTTCATCACATCACAGGACATGTCTCCAAAAATGAAGGTCTTTGTCCCTGTGTGCATTTGTAAACTGTAATCTGGCTTTTTTATGTTTCTTTTGGAGTGATGTCTTCTTCCTCTCTGACTAGCCTTTCAGCCCATGTCGGTACAGGACTGGTTTCACTGTGGATAATGACACTCTCTTACCAGCTTCAGCAGCATCTCCACAAGGTCTTTAGCTTTTGTTCTGGAGCTGATACGTACATTTCTCACCAAAACACTTCATCTCTGGACACCGAACCCATCTCCTTCCTCAGCGCTATGATGGCTGGACATTCCCATGGTGTTTATACTTTCGTATAAATGTTTGAACAGATGAACGTGGAACCTTCAGGCATCTGGAAATTGTACCCAAGAATGAACCAGACTTGTGTAGCTCCACAATTCTCTTCCTGATATCTTGGTGGATTTCTTTAGATTTTCCCATGTTGTCACAAAAGGAAGCAGTGTGTTTGAGGTGTGCCTTAAAATACATCCACAGGTGTACTTCCAATTAATTAAAATGTTGTCAATTAACCTATCAAAAGCTTCCAAAGTCATGACGTCATCATCTGGGCTTTCCTAAATAATTTGAAGGCATAGTAATGTTAGTGTAAGTAAACTTCTGACCTTGAAGACAGTGATAAAAAAAGATCTCCCTCTCATTATTCTGGCATTTAGTAAATAGAAATAATTAGGGTAATCCTAACTGACCTGAAACAGGAAAATTTTAGCCCCATTTAATGTCAGGCAGTGACAAAAAAAAAAAACAGGTTTTATGTCTTTTTATACAGTGTACGGAAACTTCTGATTTCAACTTCATCACAGCTTTTTGTAGAAATCGTTACTAAATACTGCACTCAAATTTACTACATCTTTAAAATCTGAATCAGAGTTTATCCATTACCTGATGGTGTCCACGGGAAACAGCATCATGTAGGGGTGTGATACCATCACAGCTTCTAGCGTGAACATTAGCTCCAGCCTTCAAGAGTTCTTCCACCACTGCCTCCTCACCAACAGCAGAAGCCTCATGGAGAGGTGTCCAGCCTGACAATTCAAGTAGATATGTACTAATATATGTGGATTTTGTCTTTGATAGTTAATAATTAAAAAGTTCATTTGCAAAAACAGATAACTCCATCTTCACAAACCTTCAGAAAACCCACTTTTGTCTACCTGAGATAATATCAATCAAACTTAGTTATCTCTATTTTTGTCAAGTAGTTTCTACTGAGTCAAATCCGCTCACCTTCAGTTTGATTGATATTATCACAAGCAAACAAAATCTACAAAAATGGAGTTATCTGTTTTGCAAATGAACTCTTCAATCGCTTCACGAGTATGAGACAGGAATTAACATAGTCAGAATCTATACATGATTACATGCCAAAAAACAAGTGTCAGAGTTGTGATAAACCTGCATAATCCTCCATGTCAACACCGATCCCAGCATAAATCAGCTTTTTGACTTCTGCCAGATTTTTTCTCTTGCATGCTTTGTGCAGAAGAGTCTCTCCCTTTCCATTTCTCTTGTAAAGGTTCATTTTTTTAGGAATCTTCACATATTGGGAGACATTTGCTTTGAAGACAAGTAAAACACAATGTGTAAAACAAATGATAAACCATGACAAATTAGAGGTAAAGGTACTTTCAGTTGCTATGGTAATCATGGTATAAATGTTATTTCAGGAAGTTCTAATTTAGGAATACCTGAACTTGAAGACTCTCCACAGCCTGCTGTTGACTGAATGGGGTTGGACATCTGTGGTTCAGCAGATTTGAGCTGATTTGTCTTTATCTCCTTTACCTTTTTCATTACTTTATTGCCAACCTGTGAATGTAAATGAGTTATGGCCATGTCCTCAGCTGTCCCTCCAGTTTTGAGGACACTGAGATCATGCAACAGGCTTAAAGAGCCATTGTCAGAATCTGAGTCGCCATTGTCAGTCATCTCCACAGTGTCTCTGGAAGAAAACATACAGAGGTGACAGTCACACAATGACACTTAAAAAGTTATTGCAGATTCTTCATGGACTACTCGCCTAAAAAACATCAAATTAAAATTATCTGAAACTAACAAGTTCTCAAACTAAACAACAAAGAATTGGCATCCTCACTGACCGAAGAACAACGTCCAGGCCTTCTAAAATTGTTACAAAATGGATTCATATAAATTGTCTTGCACAAAATCTACTTGACCAAAACTAGTCAAGGATCATAGTCATGATTAAATGAAACCATTAACCTGTGTCAAGTCTCTCTGTCTTTTTTTCTTTTTAACCAATCTATTCACCTACACCTAAGTGATGACATGAGTTTTTATTTACATAGCTACCAGAGACTTTAGTCACATTGGGAGTATGAATAAACGACAGAGACTGACATTCTTCTGGTCAGGACAGTCTTTCTCTCTTTCCAGCAGAAGACACTGAGACTCTACTTCTTAATTCAAAGACGTTCAAGATGAGCAAGGAAATGCGTTGAAATTTCTCTATAAGTTCACAAGGGCCGCTGTGCACAGGCCTTTCAGAACTTCTTACTGCCTTGGCAACCTCTAACTGGACTGGGCGTTTGTCCTTTCAGACAATCGCAATCAGTGTGGAGATTACAAGAGACCTGTTTAAATTATTGTTTCCAGACAGTTAAATAACTTGTTTATCTTTCTTTCTCTCTTTCTATATCTTAATGGGGATGATGAAATAAATAAAGACCACAGTGTTAAATTGAGAAAGCAGAGACAGCAAATGTGATGTGAAACCTACAGCATCTACTGAGTTGTTTAGCTAATGGACAACCAACAGAGGGAGTCCAAGTGTCATTCCTAGGGCCATGGTCAGCTTTCGACTCCGGTAACCAAGCACAATTACTTGAGTTTTCATAAGTGTTGCATATTTTTGATTCAACAAAAAAGTTAAGTATTTTCTCAGTGGAACTCATTATTTACCTTGACAAAACTTTGCATATGTGCTGTCAGTGTGGGCCTTATGAAAGTTTGATTCAGTGTCCAGCATTAAATAAATTACAGATGTTGGTTAGACTTATTTAATTTTTAAAACATGCGAAAACTGGAATCACAATGTACAACATTTTTCCAAGTGTCAACACTGGAAAAATGGTACCACTATTGATATTTTACTACTTACATTTAGGGCCCGAGCACAACAGTGCGTAGGACCCTATTGGAATGCAAGGAATTATTATTATTCTCTGTACAAAACAAATGCATTTTTGAGGGCCTGAACATGCTCAAAAACTCAACAAAATATGCACACACTTCAGGACTGGTGAAAACGTTTCTATTTCAAAGGAACTGGGCATGTCAATGGCAAAATGGCCCACAGCGCCCCCATGAAAATTCCAACAGGCTCCTGTCGGAAAAAAAGTCCATGAGCACGTTTCTGTAAACCCAGCAGGAAATCCGCCATGTTGAAGAAATGGCAAGCATCGCAGGCCATTGCTGGCCATTTTCGCCCATTTTTGGGCATTTTTAAAATCTATTTCCTACTCGGGGGTACGCCGTACACATGTGAAATTTAGCCAGCACAAACTACAGGACATGGTGATTAAAAGTTATTAAACAGCTCCGCAAAAGTCTGACGATATGCAAATGCCGACCCACGCAATTTCGATGAAAGGCCATTATGCGCATTTTTACTGGGTTCCAGCATGCAGGTTTCTACTGGCATTGGCCAGGACAACCATCTCTGTGCTGTGTTTCTGCTGTGGGCCTGTTATTCCTCTGTCTGGCTGCTTCCTCACCTGTGCTGCATCTAGTATTCAAGCTGACCTGATCCTGATCCACTAATTACCCTCCTCAGTGTAAAGACATCAGTTCTTCAGGCACTTGTTGCTAGATTGTCTGCTAAAAGTTTCTGATTCTTCCTTGTGGTGCTTGCTTGAGTTCAGTTTTCTTGATACTAACTGTTCTCTCTGTGACCAGAAGCTTTCATATTCACTGACACTCCTAGCCTCTCCTCAGGTAGAAGGATTTCAACATCCAAGACTGCCTCCCCTACTCAAACCCATATCTCCTCCATTGCAGAATATCTGGACCAGGCCTACTGTCTTTGCTGGATTTTGCAGTGCTATTCCAGATTTTAAAATGAGTTGAAACACCTTAAAATGTATTTTACCATAGTTCTACATATCTACTAATCTTCATATTGCATACATTTAGATATTTTTAAGCTAGTAAGAACCCTCCTGGGCAGGACTACAACATTTATTTATTTATTTATTTATTTATTTATTTTTACAAATTCCTATTAGTTCTCTGAATTGAAGCACCTGAATTGAGTAAGAACAGAAAGTCCATTCCAGTATTAATCTTTTATTTAATGCATATTTTTCATTTCATAACAGAACTGAACAGTGCAAATTTAGGCTGCTGTTTGTCTAAATTAAAATTCGTAAAGAAATTAAAATATTTGAGTAGTAGTAGTTCTGCCTTTACCTATATCTGAGGTTTCCTTTGATTTACTTCCCATTATATTTTGTGTAGTATCCATCCATTTTCAGGAGTAAATGGGCAAATAAAACGAAGAACAAAATCTAAGGAAACATAATTTACATATATTGACAGGTAGTAATGCTTCCACATGAATCGAGCAGCTTGTGTCTGCAGAGCCAGAGGCTGCACTTCTAGGACCGTGGTGAGCCAGAGGAAGTAGCATTTCTCTCCATGATGGTTGATGGTTACAACGTGATACTGATCATGAATTGTTTTATTTAATGTTGTAAGCATTTCTGATGTCTTCATTTGTGCAGCAAAGCTGTTGTTAACCTGCTAAAGTGAGAAACAAACTATTGAACTCGTCATTAAACACTGCAAACAGTCAGGTTTTATCTAAATACAGCTGCTAACTGTTAGCTTGCTCTGAGATGATAATAATTAATTATAGCCAGCATATTAATTAATACTTCATCAGATCATAAAAGTGTGTTGAAATGATCACTGTCACTACATTAAGCAGCAACAACCTTCAGAGTGAATGCTTGTTTAATAGTCATTGTTTTACAATTTTAACTATGTTAATAATTTTGATGTTTTTCACTATAAGCATTTAAACTTGTCACAGTAGAGAAAGCAGAAGTGTATTAATGCTGTACTCCTCTTCGTAGAGTTCCTGCTGTTGTGCTGCTGGTTCTCCGTAATAGCTCACTAAGACACTGTATGGATCTGAGTCATTGCATAAAATGGTAAAAATAGAATATATTTTGCCAAAGCAAAAAAGGACACTATGTATAGTTTATCCGATATATCAGTGCCATAACTACTGATGCATTGTGATGTCTGTCCCTCTGTCTCTCTCAGGAGGTAGTGAGATTCAGCCATGGAAGTCACAAGACTCATTTACTTTGGTTTTTAGTGTGTTTTGTGAGTGTTGTTGCTTTGACTGTTATTGTATAACATACACACAAGCACGGACACACAAACGTGTGTGACTAGTCAACGTGTGAAGGAATAAACCTTTGATTTATAGGTACTTGGAAATGAAGCAGTACTTTGTGTGGAACACTCCTTGAATAAACCTTTAAAATTCTAAGTATATTTTGGGTGACATCGTCCTTTAAAATCGTTAGTCGTGTACGTTTGTGATTATCTACTGCGGCAGGTGGTGCCGCCTTGAAAAAAAGAAAGACTCCAGACGCGTGGTCCAGAGAGGGCAGCCTCCGGTGTGCAGAGAGCGTTGCGTGAATCGGTCAGATAACTCTTGATTAATACGCAACCAAAGGACGCCATTTTGAAAAGGTGGCCCAGCAGTCCTGCTAAGTCGTGGCTGAGCAATAGGGTTTGAACTACACTCTCTAAAATATATGTTCAAACTATTATCATTTTCAGTGTAAGCAGGACTATCATTTGAAACGTGACTGCGGACTTTTCTTGTCATGTCACAGCAACATATCTGATATCGAACTACACAGTCTTGCCTCCAGCGACAAGACGGGGAAAACCACTAAGCCCAATCGAAAATAACAATGATATTCATGTTTAAAAGTCACGCAGATACATTTTTCTATTTCAGTTATGCGTTTTTTTTATTACAAGTGCCTGCAACCACTGCCCTACCTTCCTCTGTTGTGTGATCAAATTCCCTACAGCAGACTAAGTAGGGTTGACAATGTCATTGAAGAACAGTCATTGCCGTCTGCAGCTTGGATTCCGGTAGTTACTGTAATGATCTTTAATTTCGTGACCGCTCACAGCCAGACGTTTGCTCACAAAGTGGTCACATGACCACTCGTCCCAAAAACGAATCGCCTCGCGCAGGACCGCGCGCTGGGTACTCGTCACTTGTTCAGCTGCCATGGGATCAGACACACTGAGCAGTGAATCTGTGGCACAAACTGCTCAGTGGCGATGGTAAATGGGTGTCCCTCTAGAACTTTGACAGTTTTTGTAACCAGACAACTGTGACTAAAGAAATGTTTGCAGTTAATGTAATCGGGCATGACATTTACTGATTATAGATAATGCTATAGTGTTGTTTGCTTCCTGTCTGTATTTGTTTGGTATGTGTAATATCCTGGATTATGCTGAAAACTATGCGGTATTAACATGATTTACTGATGGGTTTCTGTCTAAGAATAAGCAAATGTCTCTTTTTCAATTGATCTTTGTGATACAGTTTTGAGTTTAGAATGAAATTATGTAATTTGGATGCATTCATGACACTTCAGTCACATTTTTGAGTTTAAAATCACTTTTTTGCAAATTTGCATTATATGAGTTGACTTGGTCCTTTAAAGTATATTCCAACTGGTATAAAGAACTGGGTTGGTTATATAGTCGCACAGCAGGTAAATACTGCAGAGACATAAGGATAATAGGATGGTTGCACACACGCCCCCTGATAGGGGGGGGACAAACGGGTCTGTTGTCCCGGGCCCAGAGTGGGGTGGGGGGCCCAGAACTGGATCCTCATTGAATTATGGATGTTTTTTCCCCCAAAGAAGGGCTGTTAATGGAAAGAAACAGTGCAATATTTGAGTTAGAAGTTTCAATTTGTTTTCGTCTGAACTGTCCTTAATATCTTTGGAGTTGCCCTCCACCCCCACCTTCAACATAAAATGGTTTGGCCCCTGATCAAAATTTGTTGTCCTTTTATTGGAAGTTCGGATTTTGCACTTCAGCACCAAAATGTCCGCTCAGCAGAAGTCTGGTGCTCAGAAAAGGAAAAAGAAGAGAAAAAGAGAGGAAGAAAACAGAGGCCTTAGAGATTTGCTTAAAAAATACTTTAAAAACGGTGGTGACAACGAAGCTGGAACTAGTAAAGTCAACGTAGAGCGAGGTAAGAAACAGCGGAGCCAGCCTTTGTCAGCCTTGTAACGTACGTTGTTTGGCTAGCACTTAATAGCCATTAGCTATGATTAAAATCCTGACAAAACGCGGGTTTTTTCTAATATCATCTTGTCCCGGGCCCAGTGAAGGCTGTCAGCTGGCCTGGTTGCACATATATATACTGACTCAACGTTCTACGTTTTACCATTTTGAACAGGAATGAGGAATTTCAAACTGAATTCACCTTTTTATACCCAAATATAACCCGGCTCACTGGGCTTCTCTGAGAAGTCACAACATTCAGCCACTAAAACTAATTTTTCTGTTCAGGAATGCAGGAATGCAAGTAAACACCTATAATTTGACATCTAAGAAACAATAACTTTTTGTTATTTTTTCATTTTTTGTAAAACAGTACATTTGAAAATTCATTGATAACAATAATAATTATATTTTAGCATTTCAAAATATAATTATGGTTAAAAAACTTCCACATACTGCTGTATTAACCATTACAGAAACAAAAGAAATAATGATTCTGGTAATTACCAATACTGTTAGTTTAGGGCAGCTGTGGCATAAACCTTAGATTGGGTGGTGGTCTAATAAATTTGTTAAGCATTTTGTACGTATATAAATGTGTATGAAATTGTGAAATTTTGATTAGGCCAAATAATAATAATATTATATACTAAAAATATAATAACAACCGTAATATACTAATACTATTTATTATTATTATTATTGTTATTATTATTATTATTATTAATAACAATAATAACAATAATTACACCACCAACACCACCAACAGCAACAATAATAATAATAAATAAAATAATAATAATAATAATAATAATGAGCAGAGCAGTCTCAAAAGAACCTTTGCATCGCCCGGGTCCTATTTACTCATTGGAGACAAAGTACAAATACTTCCCAATACTTCAGACAGTAACACCCCCTCAGCGAGCAGCCCTGTACAGTAACCTCTGTCGGTGTGGTGGTGAGATTAGGCGTCCTCTCTCTAACCACGCCTCTTTACTGCAGTCGTCAAGGGAACGGGGCGTGGATAAGGCGCCCGTGAAGGCGGTGACTTATGATGATTGGCTGACGTGTCGGGTGATGTAGTAGCGTGCCATCGTTCCATCGGTGTGGTACTGTGAGCTGCAGGGGCCGCCCCGTGTGTCGGAGAGCCCGTCGGACAGTGTGCGGTCCGCTCCACAGCAGCAGGTACAGCTCTGCCCGTCACCAGCGCCCAGTCTCAGCCGTCATCCTCCAACAAGGTCAGTCATTCTGCTCACATACAATACACAAACAGTTTACGACTGTAATCACTTCTTTCAGTTTACATGACACAAGTGATTTCAGTCCGCAGCATGAAGAAACAGCAACATTCATCTTAATTTCTCTTCCTGAAAAAGCTGTTTCTCAATGTATACAGATTTCTAAAAAGATGAATAAAAAAGTAGTGTGTCTCATAAGTGATTTTGTGAATAAAGAAACAAGTGCTGTTAGTCCTTTGAGAGCGGACTGAACACCGGTAGTCCAGACCTTTCAGTGCTCAGCTGTAATCTATTAAGCTACTTAAATGACGCATTTAAAGTAATTAGATAAATATCGTATGAAGAAGGCTAGTTAATTTATAGCTTAAAGGGGTGGAGTAAAAATAGTACAAAAAATGTAATGCTAATATTTCAGTATTCTTTAATTGATTGCTATATATAACTTTCTATGTATATGTATGGAAACTCACAAAATCCATGTCTTTAACAATGCAGAATGGCCCTCTTCAGACTGCACTGTAATAAATTACTATAAAAATGTAGCCAAATTTTAACAGTAGTGTACTGTTTTTTTACGGCTAACAACTACAAAATCAACAGTTGCCAAAAGCAAGAATAACCGTTAACAGCAAGCCACTGAGCTGAAATAAACGGAAGATGTTCTTACAAAATTTTGCTAAGCACCCTTTAGAGTAAATGCTCCCAGTCCATTGTAACTTGACCTATCTTTTAACCTGTATTGTTTTAAATGCTTTAGTGCTACATACATTTTAAAATATTAAACACAGTTGTTAGATCTCAATTTGAAAGTCAAGCTATAGTATGACTCAGTAAACCTCACATTCTCCTGTAGAGTGCTGTAATCAATTATACAGTAATTAACTGTTTATGTAAATTGCTGGCGACCACTGAAAGTGTTTTACTGTAATAAAGGTGTACATCCACGTCTAGTTTCTCATGGCCTACATCACCATACTTGAATTTAGTCCATATTTCTGTTGCAGCATGCTGACCCGTCTGTTTCGAGCCCACGGCCTCCTGGTGGCCTCTCACCCCTGGGAGGTGATCGTTGGCACAGTCACACTCACCATCTGTATGATGTCCATGAACATGTTCACTGGCAATGACCAGATTTGTGGATGGAACTTCGACTGCCCCAAAACAGAGGAGGTGAGTGAATGACATTATCAAGAATATCTAAGTTATCTGTTTAGTGCATATACCACCCATTGTAAGGTAGACCATACATTTTTAATGAATTTCTGTGAGTTTACAACTGCTCAATTTGTGTTCTCTTTTTACAGCAAATTCTAAGCAGCGATATCATCATCCTGACTATCACACGCTGTATCGCCATTGTCTATATTTACTTCCAGTTCCAGAATTTGAAACAACTGGGATCCAAATATATTTTAGGTAAAATGGTCATATCATATGTTTATAAGATGACAAAAGTGACTAAGATGCTATTACTCCTGTGGCTGTAGAGGTAGTGTTTCTTCTGACCTAACTAGCTAAAACAACTGAAATGTGCTGGATCTACTCTCTTGCAGGCATTGCTGGTCTTTTCACCATATTCTCCAGCTTCGTATTCAGCACCGTTGTCATTCACTTTCTTGACAAAGAGCTCACAGGCCTCAAGTAAGAACAAACTCAACATATTGTTCTTTTTACCAGTTTCTGTTCAAAGCAACATATCCTTCTCTGTGGTCTTCCAGTGAGGCTTTGCCCTTCTTCCTGCTTCTCATTGACCTCTCCAAAGCATGTGCTCTCGCCAAGTTTGCCTTAAGCTCCAGTTCTCAGGTGTGAAGAAATGTTTGCTTATCACATTACAACATCTTACATATAGTTCAGCAGTAGCCCAGATTGATATATTTTGCTTTACCTTTTCAGGATGAAGTGAGGGACAACATTGCTCGTGGCATGGCCATCTTGGGACCTACGTTTACTTTGGATGCTCTGGTGGAGTGCTTGGTGATCGGAGTGGGAACCATGTCAGGTACTCGCAGCAATTTAAATCTTCAATGAATAATACAAAGGTCTGAGGTTTGCATTATGAGGACTTTGCATTGTACTGCATCTTAGTTCCTTGGCCTGATTTCCCACAGTTTTTATGCACAAGGTCAAATATTGGTGAAGATGTGATTATTTAAATGTAAATTGAAAGTACTTCCTGTTTGAGACATAGCAAGCCTCTTTACTGGTCACCATTACTTCTTCCTTTTTGTGTTTTGGCTTTTATTGTATCTTAGCCTTCACTATTACAGCTGACTTTGGAACCCACCTCCAATTGTGAACTTATGCCATATGTATATATATATACACACACACACACACACACACACACACACATACATATATACATATTTATACATTATATGTGATACTGCCATCGGTGTCCAGCATACCCCAGCCTAACTAATTTGGCGTAGGATCTGCTTTATATAGAAAACCTAGAGATTGTGTCATTAATCTAAACCTGAAAACCCGGTTGTGTTTGAAAGGCATGTTATTTTAAAAAAATACATAATAATGCCAATTGTCAGAGCCAGAAACTGTAAGGTCATAAGTGTTCAACTCAGTCTGCTTGATTCTGATCTGATTCAGATGGTGAGAGTATTTGTCTTCTATCTTTCAGGTGTGAGGCAATTGGAAATCATGTGTTGCTTTGGATGTATGTCTGTCTTGGCCAACTACTTTGTGTTCATGACTTTCTTCCCTGCGTGTGTCTCACTGGTGTTGGAGGTAAGAGGTCAGTTTTAGCTCTATGTGTGTACATGTCTATGGTCACGTCGGTTTGATCATGTTGTATTTGGTCCTGTAGCTGTCCCGTGAGAGCCAAGAGGGGCATCCTATATGGCAGCTGAGCCACTTCTCCAGAGTGATGGAGGAGGAGGACAACAAACCCAACCCTGTAACCCAGAGAGTCAAAATTATCATGGTAAAACCTCTTGTGCTTTATTTGTTTCTTTGTTTGTACTTGAACTTGAGTGTGATTTCTCATCTCTGCTCTATGTGCAGTCTCTGGGCCTGGTGATGGTTCATGCCCATAGCCGCTGGATTGCTGAGCCCTTGGCTATCAACACCACTGTGGGTATCCCACAGGTTGGCATGGAGCTGGACCCTCTGTCGCCCAGGAGGATCGAACCAGAGAAACCGCTTTGGCATTTCTACCTTACCAGGTAAGAATCTCAAGTTGTTTGAGCTGTTCCTGCCGTGATTTTAAGTGTTGAAGTATTGCAGCACTAAATGTTAGGCATTTAGATATGATGCAGAACTTGGTGTTCACTTATTTAAGCCCCTTTGCTGATCAGGGAAATATGGGTAAGGCCATTGATCACATTGATCAAGTAACAGTCAGCTTAAACAGCCCAGCTGAAACCGCAAATGGTACACTGAAACTGATCAGTGGCTGATATACCTCCAGGGGGTGAGGTAGGTGCTTACACTGTGGCTACATGTAGCAAATGCAGGCCATCATCTGCAGCACAACCATCGTGTGACGTTGTGGCAAAACAAGACGGTAACCTAGCACAGCTCTGTGAAGGATGTACGTTTTTCATCAGGTTCTGTGTAATATGGGTAAGTTAACATCGACACACTGCAGTAGACTGTCATTGATAAAGGTACTAAGCAACCATGTACTGTCACTGGCAAATCAATGCAGACAAAGGTAATTAAGACTCAAGTCTTGTGGCATAAAAAGTAGTTAATTCCTGTATATTGGTAATTTATTTTAAAACAATATAGACACTTAGTGATCCATTTCTGTATAAAAGGGTCATGCAAAGCTCGCGTAAAAAAATATTAAAAGAAGACTGGTCTATTTTAAAGCTTGCAGTGCAGATTTCCACAGCTCATACATACTTCTTAAGTGCTGCTTCTACATCTCATGTAGCCAATTTAGTAGTGATGCAGCAGCATACATTACACATAGTGATGGTGTTAGAAGCCAGCCTACCAACTATAGGAATAAGACAATTCAAACAATTCAGTTCAATTCAATTTTGTTTGTATAGCGCAGTTCACAACATATGTCATCTCACAGCGCTTAACATAGCAAGGTGAAGACCGTACAGATTTAAACAGAGAACCCAACAATCCCCAATTGCACAGCAGATGGACATGCACAAGCATCAGTACTTTCAGTAGTGTGAAGGGATTTAGGGAAGGATTTTTCCACATTTCAGCAACAATATTAATTCGAAAACATCTCAGAGACACTTAATATATAGTTTGTTAAAATAACAACACCCTTTTTTCATACATTTTGCTCTACAGTTTTAAATTTATAAGGCAGCAAAATGTAATGCCCATAGTAGTAAGACCTTTCTGCGAGGAAAACAGACACTAATAGCTTAAAAAATAATCATAATCACCAATAACAAATGTAAGAATTTTTCCCCCACAAATGTTAAAAGGAGCTGAACTTTGTTTCTTCCAGCTGTTAGGAACTATTGGTTCTAAATGTGTTTAACATCCCCAGCATCACACAGCACCTGGATCTATACAAGCATCTCCAATAGAGAGAGTTTTGCACATTTGTGCACTGAAAAACAGAGTCAGTAACTTAATTAAACTCTTTTCATTATAAACTACCCCCAAGAGAGCATGTAGAGTAGATCAGTCCAAGCCAGGTAACCCTGTCTTCACCTCAGGCAGGTGAGCTGTCACACACAGAATGACAGTTTAGTTTCCAGCTGTTTAGGACTAATTCTTCATATTCTTTGTTTATTACAAACCTGCAGTACTAGACAGAGGTAGGATCCACAAGTGTCTTCAAAGAGAGAGACAGCTGTGTGCATTTGCACATGGAGTAACAGAAGTAACTTCATTTATTAGGTTATAATTAAACTAGCTTGACTTGGAGAAAGGGACTGCATAGCAGCATTGAACATTTCTTCACCATAGACAGCTGAGCTGTCACAAAGAGTCACAGTTTATCAGCTCTAGTTTCATATTTTGTCACATAGTAACTGTCCTCAGGTTGAGTCCTGAGCTTTCAGATTCAATGAAATCAACAATAAACTGGGCTGTGAGTTATTTAGACGCTTTGATCAGCTGCTATCAGTTTAGGTTTAGTCTGTTACTGCATTATTTAGCAGTATATATCACTTGGTATATTGACTAGTCTCCCATAAATGACAAATATTGTGTATGTATCGTGTCACTCTCCAGCAATGTGGGTGGTATGTGTGAACATAGCCGTGATGAACATTAACGGAAAAGTGAACTATGTCTGAAAGGGACTTGAATGACAGAATGCTGTCAGTTTAATGATTTGATGAATGAAACAATGTTCCATGTCCCATGTCTGCAAATGACTTAAGTAACACCCACATGAATGCCAGGACTCACAACTGTCAGCAAGGCCATTGCTCTCTTCTGAAATCAACAATAAAACCACATATTACTGTCGGTCTTCTCTTGCAGGATCATAACCATGGACATAGAACAAGTGATCTGTCTGGCCTTGGCCCTGCTGTTGGCTGTCAAGTACATCTTCTTTGAGCAGGTTGAAATGGAGTCGACACTGTCACTGAAGAACCCCATCACTATGTCCACCCCTACCTTAAGCCTGCGTCGACCCTCTGCGACCTGCTGCAGACAGGAGACACCCACTCCCAAATCACTATCCTTCGCCCCAGCCAATGTCATGACTACCCCAACACCTGGCCACAAGGAAGAGAGAGGTGTGTCTGTCCTCAGTGATGATGCTTGAGCAGATGGACTTGTGTAGCACTATGGTAGTCAACTCCACCTTGTTTCTCTAGATGAAGTGATTCGGCCCGTGACTGCCGTGGCTGCTGATAACCAGTTAAAGAGCTTCTTTGTCATGGGGGAAGAAGAGAAAGAGGTCCATTCTGAGACCACTCAGCCTAGCCTTCCCCAACAACCCAGAGGCCTGAATGACTGTGTGGCCATCCTCAACAACCCTGAGGTGAAACATGACACATGAATCCCCCAAATCTCTCTTTTAAAGCTGATAACTCAGTTAACCTCCTTTCAAGATCGTGAGTGGTTTCGTCACTTCAGCCCACTTTCCGTTTCTCTAAGTTCATGGAGACTCATCCTACAAATTAGACTGCGTAGTGTGAGGCAGTTGTGTGATTTAGCTTTGCTGTAATGAGCTTAGTCGCGCTCTCTTTGAGGCTGAGCCAATTAGAGCATGACAGCAATAGAAAAGATACTTGCACTGATTCTACTAGCTCTGTGTGGCCTCACATTTACTCAGCTCACCTTTGTACCTCCCACATGTAATATACTCGTACACATTAGTAGTTTGAAGCAGGTGCCATTGGAAATTGGTTACAGTACTCACACACTGCTCTGGAAGTTTTCTTCAATAAAGACGTGCTAGATTAAAATTCCCAAATGATAACACATGGACAGAGATAAACTGTTAACATGATTATAGGCAAAAACATTTTGCTGGATAAAGTAACAGTTATTGCTATTTTACATGAAGTAAATAAAACATACATAGAACAAAATAAAACACCACAAAGATACCACCTTCAGTGAATCTCGGCTCATTCACTGTTCATTCACCACATTTACTGTTGCCTGTCTGAATTGTGAGTGTGTAAATATATCCTTTATATATTGCCCGAAAAGTACCAAAAAAAATTCCCAAACTTTAATTTACTGTTCAAGAGTTCAATTTAGCTTAATTTAATTTGATTGCAGTTAAGTGCAATTTCATTTTATTTACATAGTGCTAGCAGATAGAGAACATACAATGCACTCAATAATTTGAAGACTTTTGAATGTCTGTTTTTATAAGGAGTAATGAATACCTGTAGAAGGGGGTGACTTTGAGCATGCTATATATAACTTGGAAATGGAGGTAATTGACATAATTTGACACAATTTGAAACTGAGCCTTTGTGGTAGACAAAGCCTCAGTGTCAACAAGTGGCGATAAATATATTTGAAAATATTAGTCAAATATTAGTCAGTTTGTTTTCCATTATGGATATAGTGTAAATGACAACCACAACAAGTGGTTTACTGTTTAAAATAAATACATTTTAAACAAATTAGCAATTTCCCTGAGGTCTTGTACCGAAAGGATTAATAAAGTTTTATTCTTTTCTAATTCTAATTCTAACATTTCTTGCCACTGTTCTGCACGTTGCAGCTGGGGCCTCGTTTTCTGAGTGATGATGAGGTAATGCTCCTGGTCAACTTCAAACATATCCCTGCATACAAACTGGAAGCTGTGATGGAGAGACCAGAGAGAGGAGTAGCCATACGAAGGCAGATGATATCTGCAAAGCTTCCTTCTTCTTCTGCGCTCTCCTCACTGCCATACACTGACTACGACTATTCTAAGGTGAGAAAACACACAAACACAAGAAACTGCAGTCCTACCTGTAATATTCTACTTCCTGCTTTACAAAGTTCTATTTTCCAGGTTATAGGCACCTGCTGTGAGAATGTGATTGGCTACATGCCTATACCTGTGGGTGTGGCTGGGCCGCTGAATCTGGATGGGAAGGAGTTCCAGGTTCCGATGGCAACTACAGAAGGCTGCTTAGTTGCCAGCACCAATCGTGGTTGTCGAGCAATTGCTGTGAGTTTTCAGATTTGTTGCTGCTAACAAGGTCTCTGGGGACATATACAAGAGTGGACATAAAACACTCACACAGTATGTCATATGTAGATATTCAGCCTCTGTCATCTCTTCATTGTAATCATAATGTATCCTGCTGTCTTTGCAGATGCATGTCATAGCTTTGTTTTCAAATAATAACTGTTTTTTCACTGTAGGTCACCATCAACAAATAAATTACCTCTTTATAGCTGTACATTTCACATGTTGCATCAAAAAGTGGTTGTAGGGAATATTTTAAAGCTGACATACACTGTGTGGACTGCACAGAGCTGCAGTGGTAGTACTGTCAGTTCACAGCAAGAAAGCTCTGGGTTTGAACCTGCTGGTTAGGTAAAGGCTCCCTCTGCAGGATAAAGTGAGTACAGCTAATGGATCTATGAATGGACACACACTGTGGTTTGGCTATAGTTTATTGCCACTGAGCTGGAAATAAGGTCCTTTAGTTCATATTTGATTTTATAATCACTGCAAAGAATTATTTGTCTGTT
>NW_007578120.1:443812-446090 GCF_000690725.1 Stegastes partitus | reverse complement strand
TTCTGTGTCATTGCATAGTTTCGATGTCTTCAGTGTTGTTTTACAGTGTGCAGTAGAAGTAAAATGAAAGAACAAACAGCTAGTATCACATGCCTAAATGCTGAAAGAAGTGTATAACTGCTGTGAGACTGTGATTTCTGAGAAATTTATTTAGTGCACTTCATTTATTTTGTCTAATATTTTCCTGTGTTCAGAATCTCTTTTTTTCTCTGTACTGTAGCTGGGTGGTGGAGTCAGCAGTCGTATCCTGGCTGACAGCATGACTCGTGGACCTATAGTGAGGCTACCCTCTGCCTGCCAGGCTGCTGAGGTAAAGAACTGGCTGGAGAGCACAGATGGTTTTCAAACCATCAAAGAGGCTTTTGACAGCACCAGCAGGTAAAACATGACACTTGACATGGTCAGACCTAGAATTCCAAGAATGGACTGAGTGTCCATTGTGTGCTTCTACACTGCAAGTTTTCCTCATACGAAAGACTGTGTGGTGGCTGTTGGCAGGTTTGCTCGGCTCCAAAAGCTGTTGGTTGGTCTGGCTGGGAGAAATCTTTACATCCGCTTCCATTCCAAGACTGGAGATGCCATGGGGATGAATATGATCTCTAAGGTAACTTTTAGAATGGTCACATGTGTGTCTGTGTGTGTGCATAGTCTTTATTCTGGATTCAGACTGATATTTCAAACCGTCAGGGCATTTGTAGTCCATTCTAACATCCACATAGGACTAGTTCAAAATATATTTCTAAAACAATTACTATTTTCCAGTATAAAATTTTGGTTGGTCAGGATGATCAAGAGTCAATCAAGAATCACCAGAAAGCAGGACTGCAATGAATCAGAAGCTGCTGGAACACAGTCAAGTGTGTTTTACACTATCATGAATTGAGAAGCTGCTGTTCAAGAAGGAAGCCTGTCCTCTTGAAGCAGCACCGCAAGGCTTGACAAAAGTTTGCTGCTTATCACATGGACAAAGAAAGGCCTCCTAGAGGAAAGTTCTGTGATGATGAAAACAAAATTGAGCTTATTAGCCACAATGACCAGAAATATGTTTTACAAAGAGAAGGTGAAGCCTTTAATCCCAAGAACCTCAAACCTACTGTCAAGCATGGTAGAGGTAGCATTATGCTCTGGAGCTATTTTGGTGCCAGTGGAACTGGTGCTTTACATAAAGTAAATGGATTAATGAAGAAGGAGGATTACTTCCACATTCTTCAGAAAAACCCAAGATCATTAGCCAGAAGGTTTGGTCTTTGACGCAGTTGGGTGTTCCAACGAGACAATGAGCCAAACACACATCAATAGTTGGTCAAATACGGCTAAATCAGGCTAGAATTAAGGTTTTAGACTGGCTTCTCCAGAGTCCTGTCTTAAAACCCATCAAGAACCTGTGGAATGATGGAGAAAAAAAGTCTGTTTCAGAAAGCCAACAAATATATTGGAACTGCTCCGATTCTGTCGAGAGTAGTGGTCAAAGATACAACCAGAAGCTTGTGATTTCAACCCAAAGGAGCTCTTTGCACATTTATGTCATTAAGCTGGTGCACAGGAGAGGGATGAGCGCATCAGGCAAAAATATTTGCTATGGTTAGATTATTTTGGATACAGCCTGTCATGCCCCCATCTCCAGCTCCAGTTAGTGGAAGCCTACTCCCTTCCCCTCCTTCCCCCTCTTTTCTTTCTCCCTCATGTGGGCGTGTGCAAGATGTGTCAGTGTGCACAGGTGTCGGGGATTGGGTATTACCTATTTCCCCTCTTGTAGTCAGATTGTAGTTTGCTAGTCACTTCAAGAATTGAAGAAGAAGTTAGTCTCTGTCTATTTATGTTAGCAATAATGTTGCTGTAGTTATGCCAACCTAGCATAGCGTTAGCTAACACCTTAAAAGCCAGTAAGTAACTGCAGAAATAATGTAAGTGTACAAAATATTTGAGAGTACAGAACGACCATTCATTACTCCATCACCTTGTCATTAATGATATCAATGTTAATTCAAATGCTAAAGATAAGAATCGAATAGTGTAGATAAAATTAATGCAGGACTTAAACATTGGCTGGAAATCACAATCTGGTGGAAATAAGCTGCTTTCTGCACTCTTAGAGGGCTTTTCTCATTAAATATATTTTTAATGTAATTTAATTCAATTTTTCATTTTTCATTCTGATTATATATTTTTGTAAGACTATTTTAACTATTTTAAGAATTAACTGTTCTTTCCGATATGTGTAACCATCTCAACATGTAGTAGCACCAAACATATTAGTTCAAAACATTTTTGTATGTCA
>NW_007578120.1:358930-442812 GCF_000690725.1 Stegastes partitus | reverse complement strand
TTCTGTGTCATTGCATAGTTTCGATGTCTTCAGTGTTGTTTTACAGTGTGCAGTAGAAGTAAAATGAAAGAACAAACAGCTAGTATCACATGCCTTATACCCTTATATCTATCTATCTATCTATCTATCTATGTTGTTTACAAGTGTATTTAAACTTTTGTTCACAACTGTATAGATATGTTTGTGATGACAGAACAGTGCGAACAATGACCGTTGTGCCATACGAGAACTGCAGAAATATCCAAGATGTTGTGCCAGTGCATTTCATGTTTGATTACAACTCTCTGTCTGCAGGGTGCAGAGCAGGCTCTGAGCAGACTGCAGCAGCATTTCCCAGAGCTGCAAGTGGTAGCTGTCAGTGGGAACTACTGCACGGACAAGAAACCAGCTGCCATTAACTGGATTGAAGGCAGGGGCAAGTCTGCTGTCTGTGAAGCTATCATCCCTGCTAAGGTGGTCAGAGAGGTAGGAAAAGCAAGGACTGAGAGTGCAGTCAACAGTTTTTATTTCTCAAATTTTGCATGGTCTTTACTGGCATTAACCAATTGTTCCAATGTCTAAACCTGTGACGTTATGTCCATTAACAGATTCTTAACATATCTGTAGTTTTAGAAACCTAAAAATTTTGATGAGACTCCATTGGGTTGTCAGTGAAGATTCTGGTTCCAGCTTGCATTGCTGCTAATACAGTATGTAGAATGAACAAAAGTAATGCTTACTGGAGGTGAACTAAGACTGACAGAGGAGCAAACTATAACAAAAAGCAGCTGCAGTCAAGGCAGGGAGAACTCAACAAAAGTCCAACAAAAAGTCAAAAGGACCAATCAGTCAACAATAAGCATCCATGGGCTCAAGCAAACAGCTATATGGAAGGCAATGACCTCTTGATCTTAGGCAGCCTGGTAGTAAGACAGACTAGTGGGACCACTCCAGAAAGCAGACTGGCAGCTGAGTGGACTTGCAAGACTCCTCATGTGGCCTGTGGAGGTTCTGTGACTCATGTTCCCTGTTTGTCCCTGTGCTGTAGGTTTTGAAAACAACAACTGCAGCTCTGGTGGAGCTTAACATCCATAAGAACCTGGTGGGCTCAGCCATGGCAGGTAGCATTGGTGGATTTAATGCACATGCAGCCAACCTGGTGGCTGCCATCTACATAGCCTGTGGACAGGTAAAGCAGTTCTAAGAAAATACTATGCATCAGTTTATTGTAATGTATTTTTGCATCTCATGTGTTCATATATGTGTGTGTGTGCTTCAGGATCCAGCCCAGTCAGTGAGCAGCAGTAACTGCATCACCCTCATGGAACCATCAGGATCAACAGGGGAGGACCTGTACATCAGTTGCACTATGCCCTCTATAGAACTGGGCACTGTAGGAGGAGGAACCAACCTGCCCCCCCAACAAGCCTGTCTCCAGGTACATGCACTTGCACATACACACACCTATCAGGCAACTGCAGGTAAATGTAAAATAAGTCAGAAGCACTGTGATTAAAATTTGATTTTCAATTAAAATTGAATTTGCTGTTTTGGCTCACTGGTACTACTCTTAATGTATTCTTGTTTCTATACTGAGTGTCCTTTTCTAATGTGTTACATGATATTTAGTCAAAAGGGGCATGGCTCACCCTAACTGAAAACAAGTTACTGGGCCGTTAATCTACACTACACACTGAAAACCTGCTACCATGTAGGGAGGCACAATAGTTGGTGAACATAGTAAATGGGTGCTGTAACTAAAAGGCCATAGACTTTTCTTAGTCCATATTGAATTAACATTCTTCAGGTGAACTCAACACACTAAAACACACACAAAAAAATGTAATGAATGATGTTTCTCTGTAACTGCTAGATGCCTAAAAAATATTGTCTTTATTTGTATAACACCTATCAGAGCAAAATTAGAAAGTGCCTTACATAGTGCTTCACATAGCTCTGGCTTAGGCCGAGGGCAAGGTCAGACCTAACATTAAAAAAATGAAAGGGACTAAAGTGCTTAACAAGCATGGCTTAAAGTATTCTGGGAGCAGCAGCCACCGCCGAGGTACCGGCATCAATGACTGACCAGGTTTGCGATTTGAAAATATGTGTATGCAGGTTCATTGCAGAACATGACTTGTCGTTCACCATATCTCAGTCATCTGTGCAAAAAGTTGGCTTAAGATACAAATGCTTTGTCAAAACTGTCTATGTCAAATCAGCATGCTGGTTACATAGACAGCAGTATGCTTTGGCCAGTAACAAGAACTTCTGTTTTGGTTTAGTTCAATCAAAGAACATTTTTGTTGAGTAAGTAAGACAAAGTAAACTCCTGTTTCACGCTATCAACTTTAAAAAGGAAATTTGTGCTGGCCCAGTTGATCAAAATAGGTCTAAAATAATTAATATTTCTATTTATTTAATTGTGTCTGTGTGTGTGTAGATGCTGGGTGTGCAGGGAGCCAGTCAGGACTGTCCAGGGGAGAATGCCCGGCAGCTGGCCAGGGTTGTGTGTGCCACTGTTCTGGCTGGAGAGCTCTCTCTGATGGCTGCTCTGGCTGCCGGGCACCTGGTTAAGAGTCACATGGCACACAACAGGTAAGAGCAAATAATCTTAACTGACAGATTTATGTGTGTCATTTTTGTTTGTGAACTGTTCAGTCTATACGTTCAACATCCGAAGAGATTTTAAACACATACACTGTATATGGAAAGTTCCGGGAATACTACCACTATTTTAAGAATTAACTGTTCTTTCCGATATGTGTAACCATCTCAACATGTAGTAGCACCAAACATATTAGTTCAAAACATTTTTGTATGTCAGTGTTTACTTGTGCGTTGTACTGCTGTGCGAGTGTTATTGCTAGAATAACTAGCAGCATACTGTAGCTTACACATACAGAGGAAAGCTAAAGAAGCTACAATAATGATCGTCTCCTAAACAGACTAGAGTTTCTGTTTGAGCACTGCATCACCCTGGAATTTGAATATATTTGCATGAAGCTAAACTATTAAAGTATTGTGAGAGAAGGCAAATTATTCTGATTGGGTGGGCTCTTTTTAAATGATTGGAGAACCAAAGATCTACTGTGTCTAAATAACAATGTAACTCTATACTGAAATTGGTTGGTAGATTGTTTTTTTTGGTCTTATCTTATTTGGTTTAAGGATGTAAAGGACTGACTTTGATTTTAAGATGAAATCAAAAACTTACTTTCAACTGAAAAGAGGACTTTGGACAACTGAGCAACAGTCCAGTTCTTTTTGTCCTTATCCCAGGTGAGACGCTTCTGATGTCTCTGGTTCAGGAGTGGCTTGATATCAGGAGTGCAACAGTTGTATCCTCTTTCCTGAAAACGTTGTTACTTGGTGACTCTTGATGCACTGACACCAGCATCAGTCCACTGCTGGTGAAGTTGTTCACCGTTCTTGAATCAACTTTTCTTGACAATCCTCTCAAGGCTGCGCTCATCCCTGTTGCTTGTCTGCCTTTTCCTACCGCTTTTCCCCTCCAGTCAACTTTGAACTGAATGTGCTTCAATACAGCTGCTAACAGCCAGTCTTTTTAGCAATGACCTTCTGGGGTCTTCCCTTCTTGTGATGACAGTCTTCTGGACAACTTTAAAGTACTGAATTACACCGAGAGCTACACAGAATTTACACTGTATAGTAGTATAGTAGTAATTTGTTGAAATACTTGAAATAAGTCACTTTACGTGTGTTAAGTTTAGACTATTTATTCAATTTTCACTTGAGATGCACTATTACATTGAGGGGGGCTGCAAAGTAGCTTGGTTAGCACTGTTACTGCGCAGCAAGAAGGTTGCCGGTTCACGTCTCGGTGAGGACACCCGGGATCTTTCTGCGTGAAGTTTGCATGTTCTCTCCGTGCAGCGTGGGTTCTCTCCGGGTTCTCCCACACAGTTCAAAAACATGTTGAGGTTAATTAGTAATTCTAAATTGTCTGTAGGTGTGAATGTGAGTGTGCTTGGTTGTCTGTCTCTAAGTGTAGCCCTGTGATAGACTGGTTACGAGTCCAGGGTGTCCCCTGCCTTTGCCCAAAGTCAGCTGGAATAGACTCAGTTCCTGTTAATCAGTGCTGCAGAACAGGGTTTCAACATATCCAAGTGTACAAAACATAATGGAATGTCAATCTGTTCTGTTTGCAGATCTAAGGTGAACCTACAGGACAGTCCAGGAACATGCACCACAAAAGCCTCCTAAAAAACAGCTTGGCCTCCTTCAGTACACTCAGGTCACTGGACAGAACAGCAAAGCCAGGAAAATATGTACTGAAAAGGACTAATCATTCATCAATGAAAAAAGACCTCAGACATGTTCCAAGTGCTTTCAAAGGGGCACGGCAGTGTGTTTTGACCAATTTCTATTTTGGATATGAAAAGGAACCAAGCTCATCAGTTTCCTGTGGGAGTATTTTCATTTTCTGCATCTGGTTGTGTTTGATGAGATAGAAGCAGTCAGTTATTGACTTCTTTTATTTTGTACAGTTTAGACTGCTGCCACAGTTTTGGAAAGAAGTTTTCAAATGAAATACTCCTACTGTCCTATTGCCAAAATTAACCCTACCATCACAGAAACAAGTGTACACAACAGAGGAATGTTAACGATCATTAAATGTGTGTGGCTGGGTGTGGGAACTCAAGAGCATTCCTGCTTACCATTGACTTTGCAGTGCTTCATTTGTTCATAATGTTGGTTTGTTAACCTACTGTACAAGGAAACAGTTTGTCTCAGTTGTGAAGCCTTGTTTCCGCTCCGAGAAGACAGAAAGATTATCCATGACTGGGAATTAATAAATAAATACATGAATAAATGATTATCCAGATCCAAGAGGTACCTAATGACAAAGACTGCAAGCCTTACAAACCTGTGTCTGCAGAAATTAAAATATGAGGACAAAATTGGGAGTGTATCCTTCAAAGTGGTGTGAGGATAAACAATAAATAAAAGAGACTTAGACTGGCTTCAGGTGTCAGTCCTGGTATTGGGACTATGCAAAAAATCATCAGCTAATCCATATTGAGATTGTACTGTACAATTGCCATTTAGAAACAAACCCAGTGGCTCAGTTGGCCTCTTCTTTGAAGAACAGTGTTTTACTTCCATTTACTACAACTATGCTTGTGTTTTGTGTGGAAACAAACTTGAAAAGAATTTGCTACTGTAATCCATTGCAGTGTGATCAAGACAAGTCAAGAAAGCGTAACCACTGTGTCACTTTGATTGCACAGTGAGAAATCATCCAGCTTTTTCAACTGCATTTGCGTAAACAGTTGAAGTGTAAAAAATACATACTGCAGATGTGGAATGATGGGTAAAATGAATTCTTAGATGGCAACTATTTTGAATATATTTTGTAATAAACATGAAGAGACTTTTACAGCGACAGATTGCACTGTTTTGATTAATCATGTCATGTTAATTCTGGCCTTTCAGCTAAAGCACTTTGGTTCATGTAATTCAACAGTTGATCCATTACTCTCTCAACGGAGTTTTTATCTGAGCTGTGAGGCGCATAGTGCATGTATGCAGAAGCTTCATGTGGCCCTATCTTTTCCAGGGTTCACTGATTATTGGGTACTCTTTATTACATTAATAAATAAATAGTTAACATTAGCAGCCATTTGTATCTTGGTCAAAGCAGGAAACCGTCCCAGAGCCTCAGACCAGTATGCGCCCCAAATGTGCGTTAGCAAGACATATATTATTTATTAGTCATGATTGTCAATATACACTAATTACTAACTAATACAGTGTTTGGGAATGTGAAACGTTTAGAAGACTGAGCTGAATGCAGTCTCAAGGCAATTTTATGGATACATCTAAAGGAGAGCTCAACAGCATTCGCAGCTACTTTGGCCTTCAGGCAGGTTTAAATGTTATATCTGCCTCCATTAAGCCATGCATGGAATTCTATAGTCAGAATTTATATCAGCTAATTATATTTGAAAAGTGTTGTAAACAAGATTAGAAAACCAGGGAAAGACAAATCTCCAATTTTATCTGAAGGCCGGCACATTTTAAAATAGCCTGTTTTCTGGTAGGTTTAGTTGCACTTTGGACACAGGAGCAAATAGGGCAGTCAGGATCTCAAATCTTACTCGTTCATCCTAAGACATGACAAGAATGAGGCAAAATATTTTACCATGACATTCAACAAAGAAACAGAATGTCACAAAGACCCTCTTGAGTAAGACAGAGAAATTGGAGTTGCATTATGGTTGAGGAGCAAGGAAATCCTTCTGCCTAGCAGAATCTCTTGACAAATACCTGAGCAATATTCCACCTGGTGCAAAAGCCCTCGCTTTGCAGGCCAGGAGGGTAAAAGCTGCAAGACAACTTCTGATGTGTCACTGTCCTAGAAGTAAATCAGCTGCTGCAGATGTTCCCAAGGATGTCCAAAGAGGCGAAGACGTGTTATGTTATGTGGGATTTTTATGTTATTGGTTATTATTCAATACAGCCAACATTAAGATAAGATACAACATGATGCAGTGCAATACGATAAAATAAGATAAACCTTTATTAATGTCAGGCACTGACTGAGGAACTACTGTTCCTGCCTCCCTCCAGCCTAGTTGGCAGCCATATTCTCCCTCTCCCTGGGTGTGGCTGTAAGTGAGCACTGATTACAGGAGTAGAAACAACTGCCTGCTGGGCTGGCTCACCTGCCTTTAGGGGTCCACTTGCAGCCATGTGAGCCTGGTTCAGACTTCCACTCATTGCCATAGACTCAGCTTCACAGTTCATTCTGCTCAGGCACTCCTTGCGTAAACACTGACCCTCACTAACATTTGATTGTACTGCTATGAGCTCTCTGACTTGCCTCTTCTCACCCCTGCTACACCCAAGGAACATCCCAACCAGTTCAGCCTCTCCTCAGCTACCTTATTGTAAATATAGTAGATTGAAACAACTTATTCTGTCTGTGTCTCATGGCTGCATTTTAGTCGTCTGATAGACCATGACAATCCCACATCCATCCATTATCTATACAACGCTTAATCCTCGCGGCAGGTTCTTTTTTTCTTTGTGTGGTCTTCTTTGAGCAGTGCTTGTTGTAAAAGCAGCAGGGAAGAAAGGACTTGTGATTTCTCTCTTTCCCCCCATGGGTGAAACTGCTGGTCATTGTAGAAGCTGTCCAGTGCATCCCTGTGTCCACCTGTCTGCTGCAGAGATGCCCCTGTACCAGCATAAGATGGCTGCTGCTGCTGCTAAGTTTCTAAAGCAGAAAGTCAACATTGTCTTTTTTTTTTTTTTTGCAAAGCAAACTCTATCACTGAAATTAATATCATAACCAAAAATGGGCAGGAGAGACAATGTGGTCATAACCAGTCTGAGACTGACTCACAAAACTGGCCATGAAAGAGACAGAAAGAGACAAGAAATCATGTAACAGAAAACAGGAACAAGCCTCATGCCAGCAAATTATTTCCGATGTAACAGTGTCAATAACATTCTACAAATGACCTGTGGACGGCAGCAATACACTTCCGCTGCGTCCAGTCTGCCGCAAATTATCAACAGAAGAAGAAAAAAAAACTTTCTGACCCAACCTATCCGGACGCGAACAACCAATCCCCAAACAGATTGTGACCTGAACCACCAATCACGGTAGAGTGTGCCCACTGTGTCCCTCCTTCTGATATTAGCATTAGTTAACTAAAACATCCTGCTGACAAACCATGCTTCTCTGCAGTAAAACATTGAGGATTTATTCACAGATATGTCACATATCGAACAGACAGCTCAGCACGGTGACAGTGCAGAAAAACAGGAACGTCTCCACTCAGGTAAATGGCCGAGTCCGTGACAGTCCGCTGATACACTGCTGAGCTGATGTCGTAGCGCTAATGTTAGCAATGCTAGCACATCTATGTGTCACTGAGGTAACTCATACATGAACCATATCTAACCTTCCAGCTCAGGAGACTCTGTCACTTCAGCGGGGTTCGTCCCTTTGCTGAACACACGCAGCATCCCGTCTGTCATCCTCCAAACACAGTAAGTTCTACTTTCAAACTCCTAACTTGATTTACGCTTAAGCCATCACCATTTTACTGTCAGACGAAAAAACGCATACAACCCAGCTTCTGTGAAATTCCGGTGTTGCAGTTGTACCAGTGCTCATGTCATCATGTTGCTCATGTTTGTTTTCAGCCATGCTTTTTTCATGTTAGTCGGCTCGACAAAAACGAAAGCCCGAGTCAGAAATCACGGGTATCACAACGGTGGTTATCAACTTTCGTTTTTAACTCATACTTTCTGCTTCAGACTCTGCTTACATGACGCGTCATGTGACTCGTCTTCCGCACAAAATGTGCAGCTGCTTCAGTAAACACGTTGTTTTAATAGAGAACAATGAGGAATAGAACAAATTATGACTGTTCAAAGCGCTGCTACTGCAGATGATGTGATACAGGAATGCTGGTAGAAAACTGTAAACGTGTTAAGATATTTATTTTACTGATTTAAACTTCATATATTAGGATATCACTTCAATTTTTTTTCTAAATCAAAGTGAAATTAATGTTACTGATTGAATATTCTCTGCAATAAATACCAGTAGAATGATCAATTTTCTGATCTGTGTTCTACCAGCAGTGTAAACAGACTTGACAGCAAATCAGAGAAAAACATAAAAACATATTTATGTGATTTCTGCACCACCAACTAATACACATCTGGTTCCCATGGCAGCGCAATAAATCCAGTGCGTGATACTGTACTGCACGGCTTCATTCAGTCATACCAGTAACACCCAACTCAACAGGTTTGGAGATAGAACACATTCCCTCAGCTGAGAATTTGTATCACTCATAAATAATACAATTTGGTTAAAGGGAGATGCTCTTTCCATCAGATTTAAATCCAAAACTCTGAACAGAACCTTCTCCTGGCCACATTAGCTCCACACTAAATATTTCACAAGGGGTATACATTACAGGAAATGAAACGGTGAAAGTAAATAAATCCAAACTGGTTTTAGACAACAGCTGGGATGATTATTATGTGAGGCTTAGTTGTACCTTGTTTAGTAGCTGATCTCACTTTTTCTGTGTCAGTGGTTTGGGAGCAGAATTGGTGGGTCCTGGAGGAAAAACATCCATCTGACTTCATCAAGTCTGGAAAAATCCACCCCTGTGATAAGGTAACCCACAGTTATTTTCTTTTCTAAGCACCACTAGCGAGTGTTGAATAGTTAACCTGATTTGTAACATTGTGTCACTCTGTAAAAGTGAGCTGTCAGAAGCCGCATATGAGAAGCTGGCAGATGAAACATTGGATGCTTTGGCTGATTTCTTTGAAGACTTGACAGATGAAGCTGTCACTGGAGCAGACTATGATGTTGTCTTCTCCGTAAGTCAATCTTTTTGCTGTTCACTGTTAGTCTGGGACACCTCTGACTAGCGATTGATTGATGTGTTTTTTTTTCTAGGCTGATGTCAATATTGATTATTGGTGACCGAGAAAGGTCAATAACTGATATTTGGGACCAATATATTATAAAACTTATTTATTAACAGGATGTGATAGCACAGACTCTGTCATTTGTACCCAAGTTTGTTTATTAGGGAAGGATTACTGTTACTGAACTCATACATGCATACATTAAATATCTGTTAAGTGTATGTTTACAGCATCTGATAGCAGGAAACCTGTCATTCATAACAATGTTTCTTAATTTAAAAGGATTACTATTACTAAATAAATACATATCTGCACATTAATATTATATATTACCAACATATGATACCAGGGAACATATCAGTCATAACTAGTGTTCTTCATTATTAATGATTAACAAAACTCAATATGTACAGTAGAAATATGAGTGATGATATTGAGTTTTGCAGGGCACTCTCCTGTTTACTGTAAGATTGATTGAGGTCAAGAACATTTGGTCTCTGCTGTTGTTCTTTGTTTTCTTAATCTTTCTCTGTTCTGTCACTTTTATTGCCCACTCAGGCCCAGGTCTTAAAACATTGTTAGACACTGTTTCAGGGGGTACTCTGTGGCTGCTTCCTAACGTAACCGCGAGAGTTCACGTAGCTTCAGCCTCTGTGAAAGTAGGTAATTCCATGATTTGTGGTGATAGCTGTGCTTCTTGTTTATTTTTCGCAGGCTGTTCCTCTGTTAGAGAGTTGTGAGTGTCAGTTAGAACAGATGGTTGAAGTTAATCTTTATTTAGGAAAACGTTACAGTACTCCACATAGTGTTAGCCACAAGATAAGGGGCACAGCAAACCTCTTAGCAATAGCCGCAGTCTAGTACTGTTGCAAAAATAAGTTCCAGCAGCACCACTTGAAAACACCTACAAGTGAATATTTTTTTATTTCCTGTATAACAGGCAAACAAAGCATGCTCGTGGAAGACTGCAGTGTTTATTAAACCTCCAGCAGTGTAGCTACATCACCATCAAAAACACAGCTGTGGTAATGTACCAGAGCTTCTCTGCTCTGCAAATGCACTCATCAGTCCCAGTCTGTAAACAATAGGTTTTAGTGATTGCCTGTTACTTGATACATGTAAGCACTGTGGGCAAGACATTGCTTGGGACCACAGAGTGAATATAGACAAAGAGAGCTGGCTATAAGAGCCAAAGCAGCACAATTACCGTATTTTGCAATAATTTGTCAGAATTGTATAGGGGTGATTGACGAATAACACAATTCTGACCGTCCGTGTGTCACATACTCAGAAAAATTCATAATTTTTAAGAATACATATATAATTAAAGCTGCAAGCAGCGTTGGTCGGGTCCTCGGTCTGCGTTGGACCCTCATGCCCGTCTGACCTCCATTTTGACACAATTTAAACCTGCTTTAAGTTGAAGGAGCCATTTTTCTCTGTCGTCTCAGCCTGAGACTGTCAGTGAGTCACATGACCAGCTGCACTGTGCTGTGATGATGTCATCGTTCAGCATGTCCCTTGGTGGGAGAGTGACATTTTCACTCACTTTCTCTCTCCCATACTGCCACAATTTTCACCAAATATGTGTAAAAACAACATATCAAATCCCTTCAGAACTTTTGTACACCAAGGCCTTCTCTGTCTCCTGTGCGATTTTCAAGTTGGTACAATTTACGGTGTCAGACAAGATAATTTTTTCCCAAAAGAAGTTTTCGCTCATTTTTTTACTTTGAAAGGCAAATTGTGGACTTCCTGTTGGAGATAGGTCAGGGGTGTCAGCACGAGATTTGTGGGTCTCATTGAGACAAACATTTTGATGTTGGTTTGATCTCTGTGCGACATTCCAACTGGGCGCTAGGGCTGTTTTAGTGTGTTTTTCTGTAACTAGGTGGCGCTAGAGAGCATTTTTGTCTTTTTTTTTTTTTCATTTTATCAAATTTTTCGCCGATTCGGACGTGCGTGCCAATTTTGGTGAGTTTTTGAGCGTGTTTAGGGGGTCAAATTAAGGCAAACGCGTTCGTCAGGAAAATAAGAATAAAGAAAGAAACGAAGCGGGAACAATAGGGTCCTTGCCCACCCCTGCTTGCTTTGCAAGTAGGGGTCCTCGGACCCTAATAAGAAGAAGAAAGAAACGCCCTTCGGGCCAGGACCCCTGCTTGCCGCAGCAAGTAGGGGTCCTCGGACCCTAAATATTGTTTGTCTGGGAAGATAAAGTAAAATAATACCAAAGGTGTTGTGGTTTTAATAAGATTTCTGCGTGGAATTTTGATCTAAACATCAAAAACGTCATATGGTGTGACTGTCCGGCATATGTGTGTCCTCAGAAATAAGAGCATATTTCCAAATAATTTATAAATATTTGATAGTTCTATAGTACATATAATGTAATAATGTGTTATCAATAACCACATTACGTCTTGATGTTGATGCATTATGTCAAAACAAATTATGACCAAATACATTTTGTCCACAAAATGGTTGTCAGATGGTGTGACACTATAATGTACATTTTGAACGGGCAATAATTTGGACATCATAATGATAGAGAGGACCACACCAAACAGGGAAGGTACGGTAACATCTCTGGAATGACTTGCAGATTCTTACGGTGACTTGTGCTTTTTTGATTTTTAGTTGAAAAGCTATGAATCTGATATCACCAGTAGTGGTCAATGTTTTGTGTCTTGCGGTGTGACATTATTTGCATGAAAAAAAATATTTCTCACAAATTTTACTTATTAATTATTAAAGATCAATGCTGCCAAGTGGCGAATTGCATGCTAGCTATTAGCTTGACTGATCACAATGTCATATGGTGTGACAGGTTTTCCTAGTCACACCATATGACATTTACTTTGTTTTTCATTAATATTTATATAAAGGTTTGATAGAAGTAAAATATCTTTATGATAAATAATCCACTTTACAATTTTCACTCAATCAATTCCATGCTGCCATATTTTACAAGTTTTTTGATCTTTCTTTTTTTAAAACCATATTTTACATTTTGTCATAATGTGCATATTAAAAGATAGTTTCCCTGCATTTCTTGTCAAAAGGGAGACATACAGTATGTCCAGCAAGGAGAGGACGCGGAGGTACAGGGAAAGACTGAATGCAGACCCTGTAAGGAGAGAGGAAGTCCTCAGGGAAAGGAGGAAAAAGTAAATTGATCATACCAGTTCATACGACAGACACAGACAGGAGAGCATTGTATTATTCTGACTATTATTACTACAAGAGCGAATCTGAAAATAAATGTTTAAAATCCTAAGTCATATAAAAATCTCAAATGTCATGACTGGAATATTAATGTTGTAATCTTCACTGTTACTATGTTACTTGTTACTATGACATTCAACTCTGTCAATCTTCTTAATGCAGTTTGCGCAATAGTAAAGTTTAAATTTAACCACTGAGGTTATGCAAATGTTATTGTTCAATCTTTGAAATGAATTTGTAACCTGTTTGTGTTAAATACAAAAGGTTTTGCACGACATATTGTAGTGTGGTGCAATTTATCATATGGCGTGACACGAATGTCATTTGGTGTGACATTCACAATTGCGACAAAAAAAAGCTTTATTCGTGGTAATTCACGAAAATATCAATAGAGAACAAGGAAAATAGTGTCAGCAAGAGTCTCAAGCAATTTCTAACAGTTGTTGCAAGGTTTAAG
This sequence comes from Stegastes partitus, assembly GCF_000690725.1. Lineage (NCBI taxonomy): Eukaryota > Metazoa > Chordata > Actinopteri > Pomacentridae > Stegastes > Stegastes partitus. The sequence goes on along the minus strand of NW_007578120.1, from coordinate 429,716 downwards.
ATAATGAATCCAAAATATCTATAAAGATTGTGGAGCCATGTCCTACTTTGCACAATGATCTATAAAAATAAACTGAAATATATCAAATTTTCACAATAAAACAGTAAATATCAAATGGTCATGATTTAAATATTTGATGAAGTAAGTTAGAATTTAAAAAAAGTACCCCATTCTTTTTTTATATGAAATATCTTTCATGTCACACCATATGACAAATTAAGGCACTCAAGCAGCAAATTGATGAAAAAAAATACATATTTCAAAACACAAAATCAAAAAGAACACATGAATATTTGGAAAGTTAAGAGTTGTAACAATGCAAAAAAAAGTAATTTTCAAGGATAATAACGAAATTTAAAAAAAAACAAAAAAACTTTTTTCCAGCTTATACGTCAACCACTCATAGTCAGAATTTACCTTTTCTATGTTATCATACTTGGTTCAGGAGATGTGGTGGAAGATACATAATTTTCTTATGGTGAAAGTAAAATAGTTGCCATGAGGTGTTTTTGCAATTGTTCTGTTTCTGAAAATGTTCAGGGCCTAAAAGTTTACAAGTGTACTGAGTTTCATGCTTTCATTTAAAAAAATAACATATGACTTCAAATTTGGCACAAATCACACACTTGGACTACAGTGAGTTTGCTGCCAATGTCCCAGTGCCTGATACCACAAGACACCACAGAGGTCTTTGGAATGCAGGCCTTGACTGCTCACAGCTGTTCTGGCAGCGTGAGGGGGGCCTACACAATACCAAGCAGTTGGTTTTATTGTCATTTATGTACAGTGTGTTGGTTTTAACTGGTAGGCATCTAGTGGCACTTTTAGTAATGGGGTGATGGGTGATCAAACCATCAAAGGTAAGAGGTGGGTTCTGATATTTTAGGACATTGTCAGACTTTACCAAAGATAGAGTTCACAAGTGGTTTATAAGGTGAAATTTTTATATTGCTGAATAGTGGAGTAGTTTGGTTCATTATCATCACAGGACAGCTTCATTGTCAAGTGTTGATGAATCTGGTAGCTCACCACTGCAGCTTTTGTACAGCACAGATCTGTAATAATAGGAGGGTAACTGAGGGTAATCAGTAACTATTTTTTGTAACACAGTGGGATGTCCACTTGCTGAAGCAGCATCTGATTGGCTTCGATGCCACCATGGAGTGGACAAGACCTGGGGCCACTCCCTATTTATTAGATGCTGTTAATAAAGAGCTTATAGCAGTGAGCTTGAAGTCTTCTCTTTGCAGTTGAAACTGAGACTTGCTTACTACAACCACTGTTAAGCTGTTGTCCTGTGAACCGCCTGTCACACAGGCTGTTGACTCTCACAAACTTGTCTTCTGATTCTGTTGTGGCTTTGGGTCTGCCGGACCTCTCCCTCTCAGAGTTTCCCCCAGTTTCTGAGTGCCTTTTGATGGTGAAGCAAACTGTACTCATTGACACCTTGACTTTCTTTGCAATTTTTCTGCAAGAAAGACTTAGATTTTTAAGTGTTATGATGGTCTGTCTCTCTTCCATTGGTAATTGCTTTTTCCTTGCCATTTTTATAGTAACACATTTCTTTCTGCAGTATAGTTCTGTTCAAATAATGCTCACTTTGGGACACCTGCAGACATTGGTAGCAACAACTTTCAAGGCCTGATCAACTTCCATTGCTGCAGAACAGCTTTAAGTTCTGAACCCATTTCTTGTTCCCTGAAAAAAGCCTTTTTGTATAATTCTGAAATGTACATTATTTCTCAGTTTTGGGTAACCCCACTTTTTTCTTTAACCTCTGGCATTTCACCACTTACCTTTGTACCATTTCAAGGTACAAAGGTAAGTGGTGCTTAAACTACTTGAATTTCAATTAAAAAATGGAAGAATTGGGGTGTTGTAAGACTTTTGACCGGTAGTGTATATACAAAATGGAAACAGAAAAACACATTAAAATGATTGAAAATTATTATAAAAGTTTTTTTAAATTTTTTTTTTTAGATTTTATTTGTCTTTGTATTCCCACTTTCCAGATAGATAGATATTTTTTTTTCATATGCACAGCTGAAAAAAAGGGCAGTTAAACGCTGCAATGAAATTGTCTTGTTTGCACACTCCCTTGTACTTTCTCTTTGTTTTTCTACATTTACTCTCCTATTTCTCTACAGATTTATTGTTTTTATAGCACTCCTGTGACTCCATACTTTCGTCCTGTAGCATTTTTGTTTCCCTGTCACAGGTCCATGATTAATACAGCTCCTGTGTGTGTCTGTGTGGGTGTGTTTCTTTTTTTAATCGTTCTGACTGGACATTAGCTGTCTCTGCTGTCTCTGACTGATTGGCCAGTGTTCCAATCTTGGCTGCTGACCCCCTTTTTTCATCGTGAGTGCAGTGATATATGGGGCCATAAACAAAACATACAACAGAGTGAAGAGAGCTGTTCCTTGGTGGTCTAGATGAGCGCTACAAGTAATACTACCATTTACAGTCGTAAAGGAGGAAAGAGAGCAGAAAATATTTACATTGAAGAGCTGCAATCAGAGAATTTGCACTCCAGTCGATTATCAAAGTAGTTGTTGGTTAATTTAATAGCTGACAACTAATTGATGAATTATTGTTGTTTTGCCTTGAAATGCTGAAAATGGATACAACACATCAGTAAATCAGTAAGATAGCAAAGCAGCTGAAATCAAAACGTTGTGTGAATCATTATTGATGCAATCCTGTATGTTTGTACTTTATTAGACATTTGTAGTTGAAGTTTAATTTTATTCGATTTAGGTTTGTGGCTAAAATGGAAACATGCATGAGTGTGTTCTGTCTTCGGTCTGTGTACAGAGTGGTGTTTTGACAGTGAAGGTTGGCGGAGATCATGGAACCTACGTCATCAACAAACAAACACCAAACAAACAGATCTGGCTTTCTTCTCCTACCAGGTAAGATTAGAGCTTTACCATAGCCTAAACACATCAACCAAATGAGTTTGCCCACATTTTGTTTTACCCTGAAGCCTCTTTCAGACATGGGATAGGGAACATTGCAGCTTCATCAGTCTGGTAAAGTGACGGCATTCTAGTCATCCAAACTTAAGTCACTTTTCTGTATTAGGCACGGGATTTTGATTATTCATGCTATTTACACTTATGTAGAATGCATAATAATGCAGTACCAGACTAATACCAGCTGATCCAAGTGTCCAAATTCCTAACAGCCTGGTTTATTTCTGATTTCTTAAGCAGTGAAACAGAGAATTCTGGACTACACCGCAGGATGGGGAATATATAACAAAAAATTCCACTGACTGTGGTGAAGAAAAGTTCAGTGTTACTTGCTATTAGATCCTGATCAATCCTTTCTCCATGTCAGGAGTAATTTATAATTAAAACTAGTGAATCAAGTTAATACTGTTGGCTAAATGTGCACAACTCTCTCTTTTTAATGACACTCATGAACTCTAATGGTATCTAATACTGCTATTATGTCATAAGCAACAAAAAAAAGTCCTAAATAGCTAGAAACTAAATTGTAAAGAGTTCAGCTAAGTTTTTGTTGCTGTTGTTCCGTATGCAAATGTAGGCAACTTTCTCTCTTTGGAGACAAAAGAATCCTGCTGCTGTCTGATGTATTTAATAAACTCAGATGGGAATAGTTCTAGGAAGAAACGAAATGACTTGTGGGGAAAAAAAAAAACTTCAATTGCATTTGCTATTGGTGAATATCATTTATCTTTAGGCTGTTAGTGTCTGTTTTCATTGCAGTAAAGTTTTGATATTATGGATGTTTTGTTGTGTAGCCTTATAGATGTGAAATTGTAGAACAAAATGAGTGACTAAAATATGTCATGAAACCATTAATGAAGCGCTCTCTGTGATGCTTTTGAACCAATAGTGGTGCTGAAATGTGGAAAAATGAGCAACAATGTTGGCTATGTTAGCCTATATGGGGAATTTTATGTTGTTGATAACGATGTTTGAGAGGAAAAGACTGCGACTGGACGAGGACATTAAGGGCAGGCAAATGACCCTGGCTGTCTCCAACTTTTGCATTTAGCATTTGTCTTCTTTACGCAATCACTGTCAAGACCCACACAGCAGTATTTCAGGGCTGCTGAGATATAGCTACCATGGAGTATCTTGACCTGTCCACTGAGCAATGAATAATTTTCTATACCAGGCCCACAGTTTTTTTATTGCTCCTCTTTTTCCCTTCTTCTCTTATATTTGCAGTGGACCGAAGCGCTACGACTGGACAGGTGAACGCTGGGTGTACACTCATGATGGTGTTAGCCTCCACCAGCTACTTTCTAAAGAGTTTTCCATCATCTTCAATGTCAACATGAACCTGTGTGACCTGCCCTATTCTTGAAACCTCATACTGGCTAATGGCCTGCTTATATCATAACTATTGTACGTTGCAGAACAACTTTTAGATGAGAAGGGAGCCAAAGACACACCATGTACAGTACTGTCTATAAGTTTGGATACGCCTATTTATTCAAAGTAAAAAAACGCACAAATATGTGAATATGTTTTAATTTTCTTGATTCTTGTATGTTCCCACCTTTTACTTTGATGACAGATTTGTACACTTGCCTCTCTCAATCAGTTTCATAAGGTTGTTACCTACAGTTTTTCCAATGACCTTAAATGAAATTAAATTGAATTTCCCTTCTGGGATAAATAAAGTATTTTTCATTTTATTTCAAATACGTTTGTACATACACTTAGCAGTTGTTGGCAACTTTTTGTTTACATGGTAGTCCAACTCATCCAAAACCACGTCAGCATGTCAGGTTTAGGTCAGTGATTATGGAGGACATCATCTTATGTAGAACTCCATCACTCTGCCTCTGGCTCAAAAAGGCGTTACAGAGGCTGAAGGGGTGGTTTATGTCGCTGTCCCATTAAAAAAATAATGTCGAATGTCAACAGCAACCCCACCACATCCCATCACTGCCTTTAATCCAAGCTTCATGGTAGGAACCACACATGCAGTTGCCATCTATCACCTTCTCTGCATGTCACAAAAACACACTGCCTGGAACTAGAACTCTCACATCAGGACTTATCACACCAAAGTTCTGATTTCCTCTTATGTCATGTCCATGTGTCTTGGGCCCCAGCAGATCTCTCCTTCTTATTGACGTCCCTCAGCAGGGGTTTCTTTACAGGCATTTGACAATGGACGTCTGATTTGCACAATCTTCCTTGGAACATTTGATGTTGAGATGTGTCTGCTGCTTGAACTGTGGAAAGCATTGATGTGGGCTCTAATCTGAGCTGCTGTTAGTAGTTGACTTCTAAAGCTGATAAGTCTGATTAGCTTCTCCTCTGCAGCAGAGGGAACTCTTTGTTTTCCACTCCAGGGTCCTCATGAGATCAAATTTTGAAATTTTGTTCAGGTGCAGTCTCAAAAACCACAGAAGCTCTTGGCATTTTCTTGATTGACTGTTCTGTTTTACAATCCATGTAAAGTATAACCAGTTTAGGCACAACTTGTCAAATGTCTTTCCAATATTTACAGCTGGAGTAATAATTTTTCATTATTTGCTAAATATTTTTCCATAGTTTTCCAGCCCTGGAAAAGTAATTAAATGCAGTGAAATTGTGAAAAGTTTTCAAAGATAATGGAATTTAGTTTTATTTTCTGTAATGCCTTAGTTAAGGTGTGTTACAACAAACTTCCATAATCTTCCACATAAGGTTTTAATGTCTGAATTTCTGGCAACATAACATAACGTACATTCATGTGTGACAGTGTCAATCACGACACACCCTCCAGCAGTAACTTTCCTGCCCCCAGTTTCTCCCTCTACACTACCTAACTGAAATGGACACCACGCCAGCTTAATTTTGTGACATGCCTGGCAAGTGTTTTTTTTTTTAATACAAACCAACATGACATTTGATAAAGCTTTGAAAAAAAGCTGGATGGATGAGGACTTGCACAAGAGCTCTGATGTTAGTAATATAGAGGAGGCAGTCTTCACAAGCCATGTTAATGGACTGAAATACATCCAATGTGACAAGACTGTGTAAAATGGTCCACAAATCCAAACATTTTTTCAACTGGACGAAAACCCAGGAAGGTAATGGCGGTCTACCTCTGACCAGAGTATGGTGAATATTACAGCTGTTAAGTAAAGCACATTAAAGTCAACATCTGGAACAATTGCTAAAGCAACTGTCCCTACTCAAACATGTTGGACACTTAAGGTAGTAGATTCATACAATTCAGACGGTGATGTCGGGGCACTGTTTTAAAAGATGTTTTCAGACTGCAAGATTGCTAGTCTCATTACATGTCTATGCACTAAAGCTGCTATCTCAGCCTTTTCAATGTTGCATGTGACTTGAAAGGTGGTTTTGTTACAGTGATATCCAGACTCGCTATGTTGTGTTATTGGAGTCACTGAATGATGAACTGCACCTAAAGTAAACAGGTTTACAGAAAATTGAGGGGTCCATGTGGATTAAGTTTATTTTAGGTTTGTCTTTGTTGAAGTACACAACCTCACTTGGTGCAATATTCCACGCCCATGGTTTCTCATACCATTGCTATGCTGATGATACTCAGCTCTTCCTATCATTCCCCCCAGACGACCAAACAGTCTCTGCCCAGATCTCATCATGCCTTGCAGACATCTTGGCATGGATGAAAAAACAACACCTTCAACTCAACCTCTGTAAGCCTGAGCTCCTTGTCATCCTAGCCAGTCCCTCTTTACAACAAGAAATCACATTGCTTGATTCAACCCAACTCAAACCCCAAATTCAAAACTCTGACACTTGCTAACAAAACTACAATGAGAACAGCTTCCTCCTACCTGAACTCTCTCATTTGGGTCTACACTCCCTCCCTCACTACGCTCAACCAACAAAAGTCGCCTGATACATCCACCACAACAGGGCCCAAGGTCGATAGCTAGGCTCTTCTCCTCTGTGATTCCCTGGTGGTGGAACGAGTTGCCAAACTCTGTTCAATCTGCTTATTCCCTCTCAGTCTTTAAGAAAAGACTGAAGATCCAGCTCTTCACTGAACACCTTTGCACTTGACAGACTAAAACTGAGAAAAAGCAAAACAAAAAAATGTCCTATTACCTCTCACACAGTCTGCTGTTGGCATCAATGCCCTATCACACTTGATCTGGTTCTATGGCACTTATTTATTGGTTTCTCTTGACTAGATCCTTGTTTGTGTTGTATCTGCTCTCAGATGAATGTTGCTTTGGATAAAATCTGCTAAATGAAATTGCACAAGTATGGGGGTGCTCCAATGCACAGTGATTAACGTTTTTTATTTGTCAACAACAACTCAGTTGTCACTCTGTACTCTTTACCTCTCTACCCATTCTACTCACAAGATTTGACTCACAATAATTTCTTCCTCTTCCCCAGAATTACATTTCGTCATTCTGACACTGTCTTAAGAGATTTTGCACTTATTACAGATGGTACTTGACCTGTTTACATTCCAGTGGTTCAGTTTATTTGGGTTCTCAGACACATTAGGACATTACAATAGAACTCTGCCTTGACAGTCTCACTCTGGGGGATTAATTCCCAGGGTGCAACCACGTGAATGTGAATGAAAGCGACAAGCATGCTCATGGTGCTCCTGAACTGATGGTGCAGTTTTGGAGACTGCAGCTCTTACAGTGTGAAAAGTGCGGTTTCTTCTATTGGTGGTAGCTACAGACCCACCTCTGGGCACCGGCACTGATGCTCTACATAAAGGCTGTATTCCAGCTGTTGACTGAGACAGAATGTAATGTTTGCTCAGTTTGACCTCCACTGAGAAAAGGACAGTTACTGTTCCTATGCTACATGCATAAGACCATGACCCTCTCTGGATGCACACCGCAGTATCACAACTTTCTGATCATCCCTTGTAAATGATAGAGAGAAATCCCACCCATCCTGATCTGTCCTGCTACAAGACACTGTGGATGGGGCCAGTGATGATGGTTATAGGACTCAGATAGATGGTCTCCAATCAGGTGCTGAGTCAGTGGTTGCTATGGTGATTCATGCCTCTCAAGGGGATAAGAAGGGCAAACTCAGCATTGCTGCATTCACAGGATTCACATAACCCTGTGTGAATCAGCATTCACACAGTAAATACAGATTTGGAACATGATAGCATTCATGCTGAATCAGCATTCACGCCATTTAGATAATGACACAGTTTGCTGATTAAGGCTAAGGGACAGAAAAAGAGAACAACCACAAAGCAATAAATACAGTATAGGGCGACACAAAAGTCTATCAGCGTAAGATCCATCCATCCATTATCTATTCACCACTTAATCCTCAGTAGGGTCATGGAGAGCTGGAGCCTATCCCAGCCAACTCAGGGTGAAGACAGGGGACACCCTGGACAGGTCACCAGTCTATCACAGGGTTACACATAGAGACAGACAACCAAGCACACTCGCAATCACACCTACGGACAATTTAGAATCACCAATTAACCTCATCGTGTTTCTGGACTGTGTGGGAGGAAGCCGGAGAACCCGGAGAGAACCCGTGCTTGCACGCGGAGAAAATGCAAACTGTACGCAGAAGGATCCCAGGTGTCCTCACCGGGATGCGAAACGGGGATCTTCTAACTTTGAGGTGATGGTGCTAACCACCAAGCTACCATGCAGCCTATAAGTAAAATCTGTTTTAAAAAAAAAAAAAAAATCATCATTGGTGTTGATAGTTTTGTGCTGACTTCAGCCAAACCTTGAGGGTGGTTTTAAACTCTGCAAAGCTTCCTGAGTCTCTAATGTTTGTGAGGACGGAATTCTACTTGATTACAGCTTTAACTGAGAAAGCACACAGACCAAAAGCTGTCTTTCTGAATGAGAGTACCCATTCACGCTGGTCATTGCAGCTGTCAGTTTGGCTGCAACTTGTGCTTTAGATTGTGCATCATTAAAAATCCCAGTATCATCAGCATACATCTGGACAGTGACACTTGGGCACACTCAATTTTGACAGCTTATTAAGTAAAATGTTATAATTAACAGTGTCAAATACCTGCTTAAAATCTAAAAATGTGACTCCAACATCACTACCTTTGTCAAGATAACATCAGATTTATTCAACAAGGAATCTTGCTGTTTCTGTGGAATCATGCTTAGCAAACAAAACTGCACTGGGTGAAAAGTACATTCCCTGTTGTTCAAGTGAGACACCAGCTCGTCACAGACCACCTTTTCAGCAATTTTAGAGGATACTAATGGGTCTGAAAGTTGGGGGGCTACATCTGTCACTACTTCAGTCTTCCAAGAAGAAGGGTAATGGGAGGTTGTTACTGTTAGATTAATCAGATCAGTCAATAGCTTAAAAAGGTTTGATTTGTAGAACTGCAAATATATACAAATATATAAAATGATATTCAATTATGTAACATTTATTTCAGCAGTATTTCTGTCAATTTGATGACTCCAGCTGGTTGGGAACATGCAAAAATGTCTGGAGATTTGGTTTGAAATACAGAAAAAAAAAATTTAATGAGGTTAATTGGTAATTCTAAATTGTCCATAGATGTGAATGTGAGCGTGCTTGTTTGTCTCTAAGTGTAGCCCATAGGGCTGGACCTGAATAGCAGAATAGCCGACTATTTGTTCGCTGTGCTGGAATCGGGATATCAATTCTGATCTCCGAATATCCCCCCACCCCCCTCGGCGGCAGCAACTGTTCAGTAAAGCCTCTTGTTAATAGCACACAGTTGTCCCACGTTATTTTGTTCAAGTTAAGAACACAATAGTGATAAATCCCACCACTGCTGTGTCGTCTGCGACACTGTATGCCAGGTTGTAAGAAAGAAGCTGTACACCAGCTTTGTGCAGGTTGACACTATCCGCGCCCTCAAATGTCCGTGAAGCCAGAACACATTAAAATTGTCAATAAAATTGTCATGCACACTGTGGGCTTGGCATGCTAATGAGAGCCAAGTGTTCAGGATGAGCAGTCTGCTGAACCAGCAGAACCCAAAGCCATGGAGTTGGTCCCGAGATGAAAACAGTGCTGGGTGTGCATAGACGGACATTAAAGAGTTGAATAAAGTCCTGTTTTAACAGTTCAGACTGCTGCTTCTGCATGTCATTTGTATCAACATGAATACTGATCCTGGTAACTTCAGGGTGGGATTTCATGATGTCTGGGGCTCTGTCTGGGACGAACTGAACTGTGAAACCTGAGAAACAGTGTTTACTTTCACATTTTGGATTGTTGAGTATCTAGAGATGAGTGTTGATGGAGGAGGTGGTTGAGGGTTGCGGGAAACTGTAGGACCACCCAGCTCGTCCAGAACCCGTGGCCCAGCAGGCAGTTGGGACAGGGAGGTGAAATTTGCCGGGGACCAGAATTGGTTTTTGATCCTGGGAGGTGGAGGAGACCAGTGCTGGGCCAAGCTTCCAAGGGGCCTGAAGCAAAACATGATTTTTGGGGCCCTCCACTGATGAAGATAACACTGATCAGTGTTCATTCACACACCTATTATAAACTTATTTCATTTTCTAATTTGTCATAGCGAATACACTGGTAAACCTTGATGCGAGACTTCTTGTTGTTAGATTGTAATCCACAGTGATAAAGGTCATTGAAGCTGATTTGCAAACTAGCAGAAAAATCTTACTATTAATATCTGGCAAAAGTCAGCAACTCTCCCTGTTGGCAGCACAGAGAAGCAATATATAAAACCTCAAAGAGCTGCACAATAGCAGCAGTGCTGTTTACAGCATCCTTTTATATACCAGGTATGTTTTCACCCATCTATGGCTTATAATCTGAAATGGTAGAAAATTCACCTACAAGTGAGGCCTGGGATTGATTTACACTTAATATTTAAAGTGACTTATTTGGCTGAGATATTGGTTGTCATAAGCCCACTAAAAGTAACAAAACAAACCAAAAGTCATCCATGTTAGATGTCATATTACCCTTGAAATTCTGTTTTGTTGTTAACTTACCAGGTAAATCAGCTGAGGTTATAGCAGGAACAGGGACAGAAGGTAGAGTGGGTGGGAGTGAGAGACAGAGCTCTTTGAAAGATGCAAGACACAACAACAGCAACAAATGTTAGCCATGTTAGATGTCATATGAGACATTAAATATGAAAACTCTTACTCCAGTGTGTTTTTCTTTGCAAATGCATTCACATGATATGCATTTATCTAAAAACAAGTCTCTTGTTATGTGATTTTGTATTGTAGTAAATCTTAATGACATCATTTGACTAGACAGTGACAGTTTTTTTCCTCACCTGATGCTTGAGTCTCAGCTAAGTCTGAAGTGGACTTCCCTGCCTGTCACTGCTTCCAGAACACTTTAACAGTGCTCCTGGTGAAGTTTCATATAAATTATGACCATATTAGTATAGAAAGACTGTTCATTTTACCCACATAAATGACCATGCTCTGCAGCAAACAATTATTGTAAACAACACATATCGATCTATAACTTATATGAATAGGCCTACATTAATATGGTTCTTGCCAGCGTTATAGCAGCGTAACGGCCAGTTATGCTGCTGCCTGAAAAAAACATTACGCTGCAAATTGGGCCGATATGTTTTTGAGGGTATGTAGTGGGAAAATTATAATTTCTGTACATCGATTGTACCGGGTTAACTTACATATATTCAGGCAAATATGCAACAACATGCGCTATGCAATTTCTCCACTGTCGTCTTTGCTGCTATTCATTAGCAGTGAAGACGCTAATGTATTCGCTTATGGGGGGTAGTGTCGCTAAGACACACCCCCCCCCCCCGCGCGCGCGCTGTCAAAAGTTTCTGGTGAAACCCCTAATGTTTGCAAGTCATTTTTGATGCCAAATGTTTTGGAAAAAGTGACCCAGAGTATTGAGAATCACCTTAATCACAGTTAAAGCAAAGCATTACACAAACACAAAACCTTAGTTGGAATAGTAACCTAATAGTTATTAACTGGCTAGCTAGTTAGTTATTATAGGCTACACTCAACCAGTTGGATTAAAATGTCAAGGATATTCAGGGACTTTTTTTTTAACTTGAGGAGGTTACCTTTATCTTGCTGTTTTTTCTCCTCTTCCTCCTTTTTCCTCTGTTATTTCCCCCCTGCTCCCGAGGGATACGTCCTTTTTTGAGACATTTTGCTCCTCAACCTGCTCTTGGGATGAGCTCTGCTGTGCACGCAGCACACCTGGTTGCAGCGAAGCACTGAGCTCAAAACAGAGGGAGTAGAATCACTACACCAGCAGATCTCTTTTTACATAATACTGGGTTTTTATACAACGATATAACTTTGATAATACATGGATCATCACTCAAACATGCAAAAAAATTGTAATCTAATTTCAATAATAAAAGTGTACAAATATTTTTTTTAAAAAAGTGAACTGCTCTTGGAGGCCCCCTACTGGTGCCCTAAGTAGGTGCTTCATTCGGTTATGCTCTGGGTAAATGGAGCCATGGCATATGGGCCCGGTGTGTTTCTCTAAAACCCACAATCTAGACCGATGATTGAGTGAAGTTCCTTTTCACAGGTAAAAAGACATGATTTAAAAACAACCACATTTCTAAAAAGATAAGATAAAAACCTGTTTTAGAGAGAGCTAAGCTTACTGTTACCTGCCACCAAAACAAATGACAGGCAACAGGAAGTGGAAGAGAAGTGCATTTGAAAAAATTTACAACGTATTTATGTGATGGTTTATTAAACTCTGGAACTGTTGTCATACTTCAAAATAGGTTATCCTTAAATTAACCCAACTAAACAAAGGCTTAACAGGCCATTCCAGACCTCACCACCAACACTTTCCAGCTCATCCTGAGGGATTCCAAAGGTGTTCCCATGCCAGATGAGATATGTAATCCCAGCAGTGAGTTCTGAGTCATGCTTGGAAAACAATGGAAGGTGCCCAGGAAGCCCAGCCACCCTACAGAAAAAAAAACAAAACATTTTGGCTATTTTTATCTGTAATCTCATTCTTTTGGTAACTACCCTAAACTGTATAACACAGATGGATGTAGTAACTGTCAAGTCACCCACTGGTTTCTGGACTGAGAAAGTGAAGCCAGGAGTTGACTACTTCCTGGCTGCCATCTTGGAGCCAGAGATGAAAAAAGAGTGACAGAGCAGTGATTGGCTAGACTGAGACCCAAGGACACTCTGCCTGCTCACCTTTACTGGCTGCTGATGTGTTTACCTATGCTGTTGCCAACAATGTTAGCCTCCAAAAGTCGAGCTTAACTCAACAGGTAAAGTCATCTTAGTAACATATTGTATTCTTGTCCACATCTGGATAATATTACATACAAAAGCAGTGAACTACGTTATTGTAATTGAAGTTACTGTGTATGAGTTAACATTAGGCTTGTGTAACCTCTGGTGGTCAAACATGTTCTGAGATTGTGTTTTCAATTTGTTCTGGACATCTCTGGTTATGTTTAGTAAGTGTTAACAGTGATGCAAAAGTGGGTTTGTCAACGTGCTAAATTAGTTACCTGTTAGCCATAACTAAGTTTCCTGTAGGTCATACCTAATCAATCTTAAAAGATTAATAACGTTATTACAGTCTTTTAATTGTCCCCGACTTGACATGCTGTTCATTAGTAATCAGCAGATAGAAATTAAGCTAAGTTAACGTAACTCCAAAGAGAAGTTACTGCTGAATATATTGTCTCCATTCAGTGAATGAAGGACAGTTTAGTTCTGTGAGTTCATATTACCATTCTTTGGTTTAGTGTGGGCTGTTTTCAGCTTCAGTTCATTTCACTGAAAAAATCATGTGTTGAAGTGATTCTTTCTCTTTCAGAAAAAGTCGTGTTACTGAAGACTAGTCACCATGATATGTGCATCACACTGAACCACAGAGGTGAGCTAAGTGTTAACCCAATTCTTTAGTTGGAAGCCCAAGAACAAAGCAGAGAAATCTTCAGTTCACAGATGTAGAATTTATTTAGGTCACAGGTAAAGTGAGGCAGCTTGGCTTGGAGTGACATGGCTCTCGCGAGAGCTCTATCAGAAGGAGCCCCAAAATCTGGAAATGATTCACATTTACCTTCTTGGGCTGGACTTTGACTTGTAAGCAGTTGAGGTTAATTGGCCAGTTACTGTGAAGTGGACAGGCCAACCACTGTTCACGTGGAAGTTTACTGAAATGTAAACAGAAATTGCTTGGATTGAATACTAAGTGTGTGTGTGTTGTCCAAAAGATGTATATCTTAAGTAACTGATAGAATAGAGGAATTTCCGCTGTCTCCCAGTATGTGAACCAGTTCTACCCGGCCATGTGGACCACCACCTCACAGCTTGGATTGTAGACGGCTTCACCAACTGTCCACAGTAAACAGTTTTCACAGATACTCTACCTTTCTACCTTAGTGGTTCTCAAAGAGCTTTACAATGTGTTTCTCATTCACACAAGTCACACACACATTCATACACCAATGGTGACTGAGCTTCCATGCAAGGTGCTGCCTGCCATTGGGAGCAACTTCGAGTTTAGCCTCTTACCCAAGAACACTTCCTTTGGGCATCTGTGGCTCATGTGGCAGAGTGGGTTGTCTTCTAATCTCAACATTGAATGTTCGATCGCCCACCCCTCCACAGTCGAAGTATCCTTGGGCAAGACACTGAACCGGAATTTGCACCTGAATTTGAGTGTGAATGCGTGAATGAGAAACACATTGTGAAGCGCTTTGAGTACCACTAAGGTAGAAAGGTGCAGGCGATTTACCATTACTTCTGACAACCTTGCATTTAGAGGACAACCCGCTCTACCACCTGAGTCACAGCCGTCCACAAGCATGCAAGGCTATAGGGCTGTCTATCCGACATGGCTGTCTGCAGTATGCCACAGGGAACAGTCCTGGTTCCCTTCCTCTTTGCCCTGTACATGGCAGACTTCCCGTACAACTCAGTCGACGGTCACCTGCAGAAGTGTTTTTAAAACTCTGCGACCCTGAGCTCTGTGGACTGGTGCCAGCAGAGCCACCTCCAGATCAATGTTGGGACAACCAAAGAACTGCTGGGGAGCACCATTTCCACAGCAGACAGGAAGAGACTCAACAAACTGATTAAGAAGGCCAGCTCTGTCATGGGATGTCCCCTCAAACCAGTGGAGATGGTGTGAGACAGGAGGATGATGGCTATCATCTGGGTTGGAGAACACATCCCACCCTCTGGAGGAGACTTTGACAACACTGGGCAGCTTCAATGACAGGTTGCTTCACCCGCCATGTGTGATGGAGAGATACTGCAGGTCCTTTCTTCCTGGTGCTGTTACTGTACAATAAGCATCATCATCATTGTACTTAAAAACCCTGCGCAATTGTAGCTGAGTAAATATTTGATTCTGAAATATAATGCATTTTATTTTGGTGAACATTCTCAAAACGAGAATGTATTATTTTTGGTATTGTTAGAATTAAGTATGTTTCGAGCTATTATGTATTCTGAATCTGTATTTTGCACTGAGCCTATGATTCTGTTTCATGTTTTCCTACTGAGAACAGCATATGTCCTTGAAGATAATATGGCCGGTGATAGCTGGTTCGCACACTTGGAGACAGCAGAAACTCCTCTTTTTTATTAGATACGATTGTTACTTTAGCTACACGCCGTACCAACAACATCCACACACGTTGCTTACCAAAAATGTCAAGGACGTGGACAGAGCACAGAAGTATGCCTGTCCACGCCATTAGTAACTGGCCAATTAAATCTTATCTATGATGGGGGCAGGCCCAGCCCAAGAACATATCTGTGACCTGGAACCGAAAACACTCAGTTCAGCTGGACATGAGATTCCTCTCTGTCCCTCTGAATTCCAGCGCTGCCTCACTTTACCTGTGACTGAAATAAATAAATTATACAACTGAGAACAGAAGATTTCTCCGGCTTGTTCTTGGGCTTCCAACTAAAGAATCGGGTCTAACACTATTATTATTGTTATTTTTCTTTGTCATTTTTGTGATTCTTTAGGCCACTAGTTGTATATTTTTGTAAATGGTTCCAGATTACCTCTTGTAGCAAGGGGGTCGTTAATTAGTGACGCACATGTCCAAGGCATGTGTGACGAAGCTGTGTGTTGCCAGCAAAAGCTGGTCAGCTTCTGTTATGGTAAGACGTGTGGTAATGCTCTTTTCTAATTGTTAAGCTAGCAGCTCTAAAATATTGTTTAAGCTGTTTAAGGTGTCAAAAAACTTATCTGAATGATATTAATGACATTCAAGTGAATTTTAATTTAAATTTTGAGCGGTAAAAGTAGCGTTTTAAAACTTTTTTTTATGATAATTACCTCAGAATTTTGCCCTCATTTGTGTACGTGTTTGGCCTGCTGCAGGAAAGAGAGACTACACTGCCTGCTTATGTGTGCGCGAATGACGCGACTGAGCGAGTTATTCACACGAATGACATGATTCTCACCGTGTTAAACGTACATATGATGCAAATTCGTCATCCAGGCACAGTCTTTTTAATAATATCACACTGAGTTACAATTTGCAGTAGTTATTTTGCAACAAGGAATCTAATCTGGAAAATTCTGCTTCCAGAGTCTGTAATCTAGCTGATCTTTCCAGGTTTGAAGAAAATAAAATGGCACTGCCTCTTATGAATCCTTTGATTGCATCCCATAATATCTGAGTATCACTAACTGTGCCCAGTCGTAAAGAATTCTTTTAGCTTGACCAGAAACTGTGATCTATACTTCTCAATATGTAAAAGAGTATTATTAAGGCGCCATCTCGGGGCTCTTTTGGATAAACTGCCCAAAGCAGCACAGCACAGACCCCCTTTATGGTCTGACAGAGTGATGGGGAGTAATAATACACTATCCACCTTTGTAAGAGTTTGGGTGAAGAAAAAAGAAAGTCAATCCTTGAGAAAGATTTATGTCTGGCTGGAAAAAAAGCATAATCTTTCATGGAAGGATTAGAAGACTGCCATATGTCGACAAGACTCAAACTGTCTGCCCAAGATCGCAATGCAGCAGTAGCCACTTCATGTTCCCTAGATGCTGCTGAACTTGACCAGTCATTTGCATGCCAGACTACATTCATATGTGCCCCAACCAGGAATGGGTATTCATTTGATATTTCCCACATTTTCCAAGTGAGAACATTAAAAAAATCGTTATCAAATGTGTTTGGAGCATAAACTGATATGAGAGCTAATTTCCTCCTATATATTTCTACATTGGCTACAGTTATTCTGCCTTCAATATCAGCTCATGTGTCCAGCACCTTGATTGTCAGTGTGCGTCTAACCACAATAGCAACTCCTTTTGTTTTTGTAGTAGCTGACGAAGAGGCAATATTGTGGCAAAATTTATCAGCTAGCCGGCTACAATCTTTGCTCAGCAAATGTGTCTCCTGTAAAAGGGCTATATCAATTTTCTTGCGACGAAGTAGCGATAACACACTAGTCTGTTTATAAGGTGCATTCAACCCATCACAGTTCCAAACTAGTACAGATAATTCACCCATTGTCAAATAAATTCCTCAAAGTAAGCAAGGTCAACTTTGGTGTTGTGAAGTATGTATCACATAATGAGATAAATACTGAGCTTGTACATTCTTCAGAAACGGTCCCAGATGGCAAATTAAATAAAGAAGAAACAAACAACAAAAAAAAAAACACAGATAAAACTAGAACAACTTAAACAGAAAGTAACCCCATAATTCCTAACTTGATCTGTGACCTAGTATAGATTGGGGCTGCAAAAGACCAAGTAACCAACCCAGTTTTAGTGAACATATAAACCGTTGTTAAGAGGAAAAATATATAAACAGCTAAACTCAGTAAAAGCTGTGATAAACTCAGACTCTTATAGAAAGGCTAATATATAACACACTGTACATCTAACAGGCTCCAGCCCCCCTAGTGAGGATTAAGCGGTGTATAGATAATGGATGGATGGATGGATGTACATCTAACTGGATGACGTCCATTCCAGACTGACATTAACAAAAATCCACTGGCGTGTATTTTGATATGAAAAACAAAACAAACAAAAAAAAACTTTCAGACCTGTAGGCTTTCGAGGAGGTCCGAATATGACCAAGAGGTCATGCACGGCCAAATAAAATAAAATAAAAGTGGCAGCTCACAGCAGACTTCCATTTCAGACCGAGATTAAAACTTAAAATCCTGTGATAAAGTTGGCAGAAGTTCCAGTTAGTGGTGAGCACACACACTCACCGGCCACTTTATTAGGTACACCTTGCTAGTACCGGATTCGACCCCCTTTTGCCTTCAGAACTGCCTTAATCCTTCGTGGCATAGATTCAACAAGGCACTGGAAACATTTCCCAGAGATTTTGCTCCATATTGACATGATAGCAACACGCAGTTGCTGCAGATTTGTCGGCTGCACATCCATGATGCGAATCTCCCGTTCCACCACATCCCAAAGGTTCTCTATTGGATTGAGATCTGGTGACTGTGGAGGCCATTGGAGTACAGTGAACTCATTGTCATGTTCAAGAAACCAGTCTGAGATGATTCACGCTTTATGACATGGTGTGTTGTCCTGCTGGAAGTAGCCATCAGAAGATGGGTACACTGTGGTCATAAAGGGATGGACATGGTCAGCAACAATACTCAGGTAGGCTGTGGCGTTGACACGATCCTCAATTGGTACTAAGGGGACCAAAGTGTGCCAAGAAAATATCTCCCACACCATTACACCAGCAGCAGCAGCCTGAACCGTTGATACAAGGCAGGATGGATCCATGCTTTCATGTTACTGACGCCAAATTCTGACCCTACCATCCGAATGTCGCAGCAGAAATCGAGACTCGTCAGACCAGGCAACATTTTTCCAATCTTCTACTGTCCAATTTTGGTGAGCCTGTGCAAATTGTAGCCTCAGTTTCCTGTTCTTAGCTGACAGGAGTGGCACCCGGTGTGGTCTTCTGCTGCTGTAGCCCATCCGCCTCAAGGTTCGACGTGTTGTGCATTCAGAGATGGTATTCTGCATACCTCGGTTGTAACGAGTGGTTATTTGAGTTACTGTTGCCTTTCTATCAGCTCGAACCAGTCTGGCCATTCTCCTCTGACCTCTGGCATCAACAAGGCATTTGCGCCCACAGAACTGCCGCTCACTGGATATTTTCTCTTTTTCGGACCATTCTCTGTAAACCCTAGAGATGGTTGTGCGTGAAGATCCCAGTAGATCAGCAGTTTCTGAAATACTCAGACCAGCCCGTCTGGCACCAACAACCATGCCACGTTCAAAGTCACTTAAATCACCTTTCTTCCCCATTCTGATGCTCAGTTTGAATGGCAGCAGATTGTCTTGATCATGTCTACATGCCTAAATGCATTGAGTTGTTGCCATGTGATTGGCTGATTAGAAATTTGCGTTAATGAGCAGTTGGACAGGTGTACCTAATAAAGTGGGCGGTGAGTGTACATCTTCAGTGGAGGCCAGTTAAAGCTGTACTCTCACACAAACACACAGTGGCGGGTGCGTAACCCTAGCTATTGTAGAGTCTTAGACCAAAATAACATTAAAAGAAAAGCAGCACAGGTGAAAGAAAATAATATAACCTACAGGCCAGAGCTTGTCAAATAGGAAATTCCATATCGGCGTCCGTTACAGTGGTGAAACAGCATCATATTCACATATATAGGCGCACAATCTGACACCAGTTCCCTACTGCCTTCCTCATCCATGTCAGGTGTCCTCTGTGTCGGTAGAGATGCGATGAATTCCACTGCAACTCTTGGATCCTGGAAGGATTTTGTCTGGCCAGCTGCTTTCACCTTTAGTATGGCGGGGTAAAGGAAGAAAAACTCCACTCCTTTATTACAGGCTGTGTTCATGGCATGGAGATTTTTTAGCAGCACACAGGATGTCTTGTCGGGTTGTGTAGTGGAGGACATTGAAGATCATTGTGCGCGGGCCGTCTTGCTTTCTATCGTTGGCACCGTAGACACAATGTGCAAGCATGATTTCGCCCTGAAGTTTACTGAGGGAAGGGAACCATTTTGGAAGCAAGTGTGTGAGATATTGAGCTGCATTAGAGCCCTCCAGTCTTTCTGGCAGGCCAGTGATTCGCAGGTTGCATCTCCTGCTCTGATCCTCCATGTCCATGTGCTTAAGCTGCATTGTCTCGAGCGTAGCGTCGTACGTGGCTAACTGCTCGTTGTTGTTTTGTACTTCTGACCAAATCTTGCCAATATCCACGTTCATTGTGTTGATATTCTCAGTAAGGGCCACCAAATCACACTGGATGGCCTCCAGTTTCTCCTCACTGTCCTTGCCGATCTTTTGGAGTTGGTCAAAGCGAAAGTCAAGGTAATCACATTTCTCCAGCACGGCTTCATTTCAAACTCTCCTGCATTATCTTGTGTTGTCTGTTGACAGAATGGAACTCTTTTCATACATTCTCTGAGTTCATAGACAGGGATATCTTTACTCACTTGACGCTCAACTGTAGGGACAGTATCCTCCCAGTGGTTTCTCAGTTTTCTTGGGCCTCCACGCTGTGTCATATTACTGATTAAAAGACGATCATCAGGCTGTAGTACTGAACTTTTCACCCCACTGTCATCACAACACTTGCTTCTTGATGCAATTTCTGAGCATTTTCCCTCTTGATCTCATATGCTTCTTCCATACCTGTTTCCACTTTCCCATGTAGCTCAGAAAATTACTGTCACCCTGCTCTGGAGTCAGACTGAATAGCACGTCACCTGGGAACCATAGGGAGTGTCCATACAACAGATAGAAGGGTCAGAACCCAGTCACTATACTCCGAGTGCAGTTGTATGCGTACATCCCTATAATACTATACTTCTATGTCACTCTGGAAGCACAAACCATTTCCTCTTTGCTGCTTTCCTGTACAAGATTCCACTCTCATCAATCCCCAGCTTGTCCCAATCTCTGGAGATGCATGCTTCCTGTGGGCTGAGTTGCTTAAGTTGTTGGCCAGATGTTTTGTTTCCTGTCAGCTTATTGCTGGATCAGTGGTCCCACCATCAGATCACTTCTTTGGTCATCCTTGATTTGTCCTGAGGCATCAGTATGAAGAATAAATGGCTGGGAGGATTCTGGGAAGGCTAGGACAGGAGGCTGAGTTCGACAATCTATCAGCTGTTCCAATTTGATTGATGTTTGTCAGTCCATACAATGCGTGTACTGGACGGTACTCCTCTTCTTCATCTTTTTGTCAGCCCCTTCTTTTTCTTGCTTGGTAATGTCTCAGTCTCTGTAGGTGCCTTGAGCAGGTCATATGAGTGGCTCGCAATGCATGAGAAGTCTTTAATATACTGTTTATAATAGCTCAACAGTCCCAGGATTGCGCTTGACTCATCAACATTACTTGGTGGCTTCTGTTTTAGGGCTGTTATGGCAGCACTATCAGCAGGATCCATCCTGCTTCCCTCAGCAGACACAATCCTCCCAAGGTACCGCACTTCTGTTTTGAACAGGTGACACTTTTTAGGTTTTAGTTTGATTTTATTTTATTTAAGCCCTCTAAGCATTCCTTCATGCGGCACTGGCATGCTGCAGCTGCATTCATGGGTCCAAATGGGATTTACACCCACTCATATGGGCCCCAGGGTGTCACAAAGGTTGTTAAATGCTTGCCGTCCTTGGCCACGAACGATAAGCCTTACTCTGGTCTAGAGGTGAAAAGAGTCATGTACCTCTAGGTTATCCAATATGTCCTGTACTTTGGGGATGGGGTGGCAATGGGGGTGTGTCTATTTCTTGAGGTCCCTGTAGTCAATGCAGAGGTGCAGACTACCATCCGTTTTCCTCATACAGACAACAGGGAAGGAAGAAGATTTTTCAACCTTTCCTTGTGCTACCAAATCTTGTAAATAGCCCTTAATCACTTTATATTGTGGTTTTGGCAGAGAAAGGTTTTTGACACTGGCTCATTGTCTCTTAGTGTAATGTCCATTTGCAATTTTTCCACACAGCCAATGTCATCATCAGACCTGGAAAATGACCCAGACTCTTAACATTTGACTGGTTATTTGTTTCTGCAGTTCATTAATGTGGTCTAAGTCAACAAGAGGGTCCTATCATTCATGGGCAAGAGTGCTTCCACTGGATCTTTGGGCCTGGATGTGATGAACAGATGTAGTAGATGGAGAGTTGACTGGATATACTGACTTCACTAGTTGTACAGTTCCAATGACTGTCAATGACTGTCTTTCCTGGGAGCGTGATGTCGTGGCTAGTGGGGTTTTGCACACTTATAATGATTTTTGGGGCCCTTCCTGCCTGTACAGACAGAAGGGTGTCACTGAACCCCAGCCCTTCTGGTTCTTGTGGGGCTCAAAAATCCTCTCTGAAGGGTGGGACCTGTATTTGATATCCAGTCTGAAGGGAGCTACATTTTGGTATGCTGACTCTTGCATTCACCGTCCTCACATTATGCTCGCACATCTGTCCTATACTTACAGTACTCATCAAGGATTTTGCTTCGCCTAAGGTGACGAAATGCAATTTTGAATGCATTCACATGCCTGTCTTTGCCCCTATGCTTGACTGGGTCTTCCAGGCTATTCAGCATGAGGCATTTCAATGACATTAAGGGATTAGCATTTCATTATCACTGGCAGTAAGTTGTCACAACCCAGCAAATAGATTATGGCAAAAGAGGGGAGACAACACAAGTATTGCCAGATTTAACGTAAGCTTTTATTAATTAGTTAAATCAATGCTGTCAAACTGAGGTGTGTATGTCAGTGATGTCAGTAGTGTAGGTGCAGATTTCTGGATGCTGGGATGTGATGTGGTGCGAAGTGTTGTCTGATGCGTAAACCAAACCAAAATGACACCAAACCAAATCGCAAGCATGGAAGAGAGAGAGAGCAGGAGCTGAGGGGTTGGCCCTTTTATAGCCTGGGAGCGCTGGGCCCAAGCGTGCCAAGCAGGTAGGACCGCCCACTCAGTCTCCAGCAATCTAGGGACCTGAGGAAACAGAGCCAAACACAGACAGCCAATGTACCCAACCAACAGACTAGGTGGGGCTGTCACAAAGTCTAAAAGTCACTTTAAGCCAGCCCACATACAGCATTTCTGTATCATGGGCTGCCTTTATCAATAAGGGATCAGAAGGGCCAATAAGTTGTTTTACATCTCTTAGCTGCACATCTGGTAAGTGGTTTTCTTTCCATGCTTCATCTATGGCACAAACTTGTGACACTGTGCCCCAAAGTGCCTGGGTTTTCAGTTTGTGCAGGAAACACCTAATAAGACACTTCTTCCCAAATAACTCCCTTATTGTGCACATTTTGTCTGTTGTGATCTTTTTCTTTGGCCTAGCAGGATAGCATGTGGAGAGCAAGCAATAGGACAGAACAATAGGTATGAATATCCATCCATTATCTACACACTGCTTAATCCTCACGAGGGTCGTGGGGGGGATTTCAGCAGCGGTCGGACCATGCTCAGACGCCAGACTTTTGTACCACGCAGTCAGTCTTAGTTTTTGCACTCGTCTAGCCGCTTACTGCTCAACTGGTAACTAACTCTTGTTTTTCCTCTGCCCAGCTGGATCTGCCGCCGACCGCTGCCACTCCAACGCTTCACCACTCACTGACCATCTCTCCCCTCGTCTCCATCGATCTGCAGCCGGACTCCGCACCGCACCTGTCTGCCTTCACTCATGGTTCAGCTGCCCTCCGGTTCCCTCCGCCACAAGCTGTTGCTCCCCCGCACTCTCTCCATATTGAGACAGTTAAGCCTGTTTACCTCCCTGTCAGTAGTTTTTGTGTTTATCGTAAATCTAGTGTGTTTCATAGCTCGTCATAGATTTGTTGTGTTATCTGTGCCTCGTCAGTGTGATCTTTATGAGCTCTGTTCTAGCCCGTGAGCAAGTTCCTGTTTGTTAGGCTTTTCCTGTTTAGCCAGTCTGTTATCTCAGCATTTTAGTCTGAGCGCCTTATGTTAGTGTTTTGTTACCTACCAGTCAGTTCTCTCAGCACTGTAGTCTGAGCACCTTTTGTTAACGTTTGGTTTATCTGCCTTTCTGTTACTCAGCACTTAGTTGAGCTCTTTGTGTTAGTTTGGTATTTTATCAGTTTTGTTCCTGGCCTGGTATTACCTGGTTCTGGTTGAGTTTTTTGATATTGTGCTTATTGGATTCTCGTCTTTCGTAAAATAAATTACTAAAGCTGATTCAGTCTACTGTGTCTTCGTTGTTCTGCGCCTGAGTCTAAGGGTATTATCTACACACCGTTTAATTCTCAACAGGGTCACAGGCGGCTGGGGCCTATCCCAGCTGACTCAGGGTGAAGGCAGGAGACACCCTGGACAGGTCACCAGTCTATCACAGGGCTACACTTAGAGACAGACAACCAAGCACACTCACATTCACACCTACAGACAATTTAGAATCACCAACTAACCTCAACATGTTTTTGACTGTGAGAGAAAGCCGGAGAACCTGGAGAGAACTCCAGCCCTCCAAGAGAACTCCAACATGCAAACTCTGCCAGACCTCACTGGGACACAAACTGGCGGCCTCCTAGCTGCGAGACAATGGTGCTAGCCACCGAGCCACCTTGCAGCAACGGAATGATTCATTAAAAGAGCCATGATTTTTATGCATCCAAGCCAGCAAAGGCTTAGGTCAGAGGCATTAGTTTTATGGGTTGTTTGTCTGTCCAACTGGAGGTAAACTGCAACTTCACTGGTTGACAGATGCACACAACTGCAAAGCAGTAATTCTAGTTGAATACACAGACTTGTTTAGTCTTTCTCCTGCAATCTTAATGTGTACCTGCTGGCTTTGTCACCCATAACTTGAGTATTAGGCACACACACACACACACACACACACACACACACACCCAAACCTCTGCACTTGCGCACACACAGGTACACACACAGAGGCACTCACTCACAGCAGTCCTGCATGCAGTAGCAGTGCAGCCATCCTCCTCTGTCTCGCCCTCCATCTCTCCCCTCTCTCCTTCTCTCCTCCCCTCCCTCTCTCTCTCTCTTTCCTCCTCCTCAGTCTTGCTCGGTGTCCGCTCTGTCAACAGCTCTTGCATCTCTTTCTATCTCTGTATCTCTTCATCGTTATTATCTATCACCATGCGTCTCGGCATCTCCTCCTTTATTTCGGATATCCTGAGCACCTCCAGTAACATCTGTTTTTGCTGGACCGAGGGCAAGGTAGAGTAAAAAACCTCCTCCACCAATACCACCACCACCACCCTGCTGCTGTGCTCTTGAGCAAGGCAGCAGCAGGGCTTAGGGCCTCTGGGTGCTGCTGGGAATGCACATGCTTTAATTTGAATACATGATGTTCCAGTGGCTGCTGTTTGGGGTTCATTGTTTGTGTATGCAAAATTTGTGGAAGTTTGGCTTGCTCAGATCTTTACTATTGGTTGACATTACAATGTGATACAAAATATAGCACACATTTGTGCATCTATACAGTAAATGCTTGCATTTTTGTGTTGAGAGGGGAACTGTACAAGGTTAACACTGGGTTTATAGAAGATAATGTGGTGTTTAGTGTTATTTGCAATGACACCCAAGATTGCTATGTGGTGATGGACGCTAGAATCTTTGCCTGATTAAAAAATGTTAGTGTTTGAAATATAAAAGTACAACTTCAACCCTATTACACTACTGGAACCTGAAACAAATTTATTTATTGCTGATGATCAGATCAGTTTCATCTCTGCACATCTTGTGCCATTATGTCTGGATCTAGAGTACCACAAATTAGGGTTTGGCTGGTATATATATATATANTATATATATATATATATATATATATATATATATATATATATGTGTACCAGCAAAAAACACTTCATTAACAGCAGTAAGAAAATAGTTAAATAAAGAGTTCAGTAGTTTTATTTAAAGACCCCTTCTGGTGTAAATCAAGTTTCATACGGTCATTTAGCCTATATGTTTTTTAAATTTGCGAATGCACGTGAAACAGCTGTGAACGCCCTTGGATACATCATTGTTGTTATTTCTAGTCTGTAGGAGGATTGGAAGATTCTGATCGATTCATGCACAGTAGGTTGGCTTTACCTTTTCTACACATACATAATACGTCCTTGCAGTGTAGTCACTATGCTAACACAAATTTTGGGCTACAAGCAGACAAGTGCTGAGGGGTCCAAAAAGACACTTGCAGACATGGTGAAAATGACAAAATTGACATCACGCAGACCCTGGCAAATGTATAACACCAGCCTAAGAAGTTGACACCATGACTGAGCATTTCTACCCTGAAACTGCAGTGTACTGATGTCGGCCTCTGTTCAGTCTCTGAAAACGGATTAAGACTTCCTGGACTTCATACATATCAAACCTAAGGACCTAATCCTGTCAGGGTTGAACTTTCCAGTGGCTCTGGTTGGGTTGAGTGGGTTGGCTCTAATCACAAAGGTTGGTGAATGGTGTAGGAATTAACACACCACGCCATTACATTACCACCACCATGTTTCACCGATGGGGTGGTATGCTTTGGATCTTGAGTAGTTCCTTCTCTTCCCCATGCTCTTCTCTTCCCATCATTCTGGTAAAAGTTTATATTTGTCTCATCTGTCTATAGGATGCTGTTCCTCAACTGCACAGGCTCTTTTAGATGTTTGTTTGTTTGTTTGTTTGTTTTTGGCAAACTCTAATCTGGTCTTCCTGTTTTTGAGGCTCACCAATGGTTTACACCTTTTGGTGAACCCTCTGTATTCACTCTGGTGAAGACTTCTCTTAATTGTTGTCTGCACTTAAACACATCTTGATTACTTCATTTCATAGAGTCAAAATGCTAAAAAATTGTGTCAATGATGAAATATTGGTGGAACTGAATGTAGCATCAGTTTCTGGCTTGAACATGTGGGACTGAATTCGTCCATTATCACAATTTGCCATTGTGTAGTGTACAGTAGTTTTACAGTGTTCGAGCTGCCATGAACTGGGATGGCTGGCTGGAAAAAGAGGAAGGGACTACCTAGATCCATGCATTCCAGAGGAAGCAACAGGGTAGAGTTACATCTAAGCAATTTTAAGGCAGGAAGGGGTTATTTTATTGGAAAACTTTGATACAAAGCAATGAGTTTCTAGGGCTTTAATCAATGAGGGACAGGGACTTTCAGTGCATTCGATGAAAGCTGCTTTGAAAGCAGATAATGATAGTTATGTTTGTATGAGCAAAGCCCACGTGTGCTTCCTCCCTGGTTCACAAAAGCCTATCATACCTTAAAACTGGAGCCTCTTCATCCATCGTTGCTCTTGTTGTTGGTTCCAATGCAAGTCTCCTGGGGCACACTAGTTCACAGCTGCCTGGGCCTCTCATTGCTTGGCCAGCATCTCAGAACCTTAACCTTAGTGCTAAGGTTTATTGTGTTAACATTAGAATGATTATCTGTGTACCATGATAAATATAGTGGTTATATTCAAAGTAAACCTTTTTTCGCCCAGCTTTATTAAAATAGATAACAGAGCTAACTTCAAATGAAGCATTTTGTCCACAAACAACGGATCATAAATTGTGGAAGCAGGGAAAACTGCTAAGCCAGCAACATAGCAAATTCGAACATATACACTTTAAAAAATATACCTTCTGTATTTTGTTAGCTCGCAAGCTAATCATCGTAATCACATATTATCATACTGACTAACAGAAGCAAGACTGTACTATAGCAGTAATCCCTAACTGCCTTAGCCGAGGTCTTAGCAGCTTGGTTGACTAACTCACTATGAAGCAACTGCAAACAACCTAAATGCCATGAATGCACTGGTGTGTGGTACACAAGGATACACGCTTGATGATTAGGATATATTTCTATTAAATGGAAATGCCTATGCCTATCTAACCACATCCTTATGGTAGCTCTGTACTTATATATGAAGAGTTCATTTGCAAAAACAGATAACTCAATTTTTGTATATTTTCAGAATTTTTTTGTTGTTGTGTTGTTTGCTTGAGATAATATCAATCAAACTGGAGTTGTGTCGATTTGACTCAGTAGAAATGACACGACAAAAATAGAGATAACTGAAGTTTGATTGATATTGTCTCAGATAGACGATGGAAAAGTGGGTTTTCGAAAGGTTTGTGAAGATAGAGTTATCTGTTTTTGCAAATTAACTCTTCATATACTTAGTAATATTTTACTGACACAGAGCATATTATCAAAAATAAGTTAAAAAAATCAGAAAAAATAGAAAACTCGATGAATTTGTATCTTTGCACGTAACAGTTTTATTTATCATTGAATTTCGTGCAAAAGGACATTTCAGATTTGCTGCGTGAGAGCTTTTGTATTCCCCTATCCTCTGTCCAGGTCTTCTTTAGTAAACTTATCAGGGTATTGCCTTTCATTTGACCACTTATCAAGTAAATTTCTCATTTGGGTTTAAACTGTCATCTGGAGTTATACCCCACCTTCTCAGTTAATTTGTGTGTGCAGCTGAAGAATGCTATTACATGTTTGGTGGTAATATACATATGACCTGCATTTTGCTTAGAAGCTTTGCAAGGGAGTAATAATTTCACGGTCTATCTCAAGTACTGGGGTATGACAAGAGATGTGGTTGTGTGCAAGCGTATGATCAGAGTGACAAGAACAAAGACATGATTTCATTGACAATGACAGACACTGGGCGTGGATTTGTATGTGGATAACAGAAAAAGAAGACATACACAGATAAATATCAAGAAACTACAATTTTTCGTATGTCTGCATATGTGTGTGTGTGTGCATGTTTTAGATAGATGGATTTGTCCTGAGACTGAAACAGTATTAAGATTCAGTGATGGGCACTGGTGGAGGAGTGCAAAGGCACTGCCTCTGACAAACCAATTAAACACTAAGCAGCCTCTCTGTCCACACACAGCAGGAGAAGCACAGTGTCAGTCCTGTGCTTTCTATCCGCTTATCTTTACTGTAACCCAGCCCAGAGGTATTGATTCATCGAACGCTAAGGTGTGGCAAGGTCACCTGACAGTCAACACTACCAGTATACAGATAGCAAACGCATACTACAAACCCATTGACTACACGATTGTACTCCATTCATCATACCATGCACAGTACAATATAATGCAAACTACAGTAAAATCCCAAATTATCATAGAAAAAGAACTTGACCTCATGAGTGAAATCATAGTCCCCTAATGCTGGTGGAAACTATATGTGGGCAATTTGGGTTGGTAGCATTTTTAAATTTTCTGGCAAAATGACAGCTGGCAACTCCAGGTTTCAGAGTCAAGATCAGAAGCAAGCTAATTCCATTAGCCTTCAGACTTCTCCAGCTGTTGTCTGTGTGTTTGTGTATAGGATGTTTGAAAGGGTTAAATGCAGAAGAGTATTATCCCTATGAGGATGAATAAAATAGTACTGAATAGAACACATCATGAAGAAGGAAAGATGTCATCAAGAATCCAACCGTGAAACTAAGAGAATCTGATTGCACTTACACAAGGCTACGTAGTTATGTTGTTGCGGGCAGTGTTGACATGAACCCGCTTTGATTTGTTGTCCCTCTTTTACACACTCACATTTCCTGGCACTAGGTGTTCAATATGTAAAATTGCTTCATGCTACTCAACAACAAGTTGTAATGTTAGAATAATTTTGTCAAACATGTTCGGAACCAGGAACTGAAAAATATTGATATATCATTCTGCAAGCTCATAGCATTGGTTCCTTGTGCTGATTCTAATCTGATTATGTGCCTGTGCATATATTAGCTGAAGAACCACCACAGTAAACCTCAGTAAACACCTTAAAATGTTGAATGTAGAATCACAAATTAAACCTTGATTGTGAGACAAGATTTTTATTTAATTTGTGCAATTATTGTTGTTGTTGTTGTTGTTGTTGTTGTTAATATTTGATTTGAACATAAACAATATAGCCACAGCCTTCCCAACATGGAACCTAGCTCGAGCGACTGCCTCCTCAGGTCACTACAGTATTAAATGCAGAAAACAAGCTGTAGTCTAACACAGTTAACTACCTGTCACATTATTAAAGTCACAGCAGCTTAAATAATCAAACTTGTTTAAGCTGACAGTGACTTGTTCACTGTAGTTAGTGTCCAACTACTACAGTAATCAGTTTTCACAGAAAAAAAGTTATTTTGACAGTTTACCGGTGCTTGTGATTATTATACACTGATAAAACACATTCATTCAACTTTTTTGTTGTGAAAACTTTGGTACATTACACAAAACTACAATGAGAACAGCTCCCTCCTACCTGAACTCTCTCATTCGGGTGTACACTCCCTCCTGCTCCCTATGCTCAACCAACAAAACCCGCCTGATACAACCACCACAGCAGGGCCCAAAGTCGATAGATAGACTCTTCTCCTCTGTGGTTCCCTGGTGGTGGAACGAGTTACCAAACTCTATTCAATCTGCTTATTCCCTCTCAGTCTTTAAGAAAAGACTAAAGACCCAGCTCTTCACTGAACACCTTTGCACTTACAGATTGAAAACAGTCAAAAAATAAAATAAATAAAATAAATATTCCTATTACCTCCCCATAGCCTGCTATTAGCATCAATGCCCTATCAAACTTGAACTTGTACTATGGCACTTATCTAGATTGTTTTCTCCTGACTAGAACCTTGCTTGTGTTGTGTCCACTCTCAGATGTACGTCGCTTTGGATAAAAGCGTCTGCTCAAGGAAATTGTAGAACTGGTGTAAAATATCTCTCATTTAACAAACAAATCTATGAACAATTACAGAACCAGAACTCCCTTTTCTGTTACTGGTTACTAAGTTTATCTAATTTTAGAAATATACTTAAACACTTGAACGTAACAGTTTCATCTGTTGAATAAAAAGAAAATGTAAACTGTCTTTTAATGTGAAAAGTAGTTATATTTTCCTGTATTTTAAAAATACAGTAATAACACATAAAAACGTACAGTTATATTTCTATTACTGTGTTGAGTTTAGCAACCAGATCAAACTCAGCAGCTCCCAACATATAATATGGGCTGTTCAATACCCTTTCTCAGGTTAGAGTATTTTTTTTGAGCAAGTAGTTTTTTCTTTTCTTGGTCTGTCTGTTTTTGACTCTGCCTGTTGTGTGCATCAGTGTGTGTAATGTGTTGCAATAGATTTTAGAGTTCAGGAAAGAGGACCAAAATGTAGACCTGAAAACAGGCAGGCAATGCTATAGACGGGCCTGTGCAGTGTTGCAGTCTATAAAATAAAATGAACCAATCCTAATCCAAAGATTTACCCAGGTTTAAATTATTTACATGTCCAAGTGATGTGGGAGGATCATTGCCGTCATGATCTTGTTGTAACAGCTGATAGGGCCCTCCAATCTTTCTCCACAACCGTTGAAGAGCATGCTGGATGTTCCTGTACAGATTTCTGATCTGAATTATATTGTTTAGACTTACGTAGACTTTTGTCATGTTGAGTTTGAAATATGTTTGGATTTTCGACCTATAGCTTGTCAGTGATGAAGTTTGTGCTAGTGGGACACTGTGCCATATCCTGTTGGTCTGATGCCATTATCACATCTATTATTGTTGATTTGTGAGAAAGCCTTTCCGAAGCATATGTTGGGCTTGTGTCTAAAACTGAGCAGAACCAGGTGGATTCAATTGGACTGGAGCTGAAATGATTAACTGAAATCTTTTATAGCTTGGATTTTTCTGATTTCTGAATTGAAAAATGTTGTATTTGTGAATTATTGGTTTTAACAATAACAATTTCATACACTTTTAAATTTTAAATAAAACTGCATCAGACTTCAATTACGAAATACACATCATGTTGACCGGTTCGCGTCCCGGTAGGGGTACTGGGATCTTTCTGTGTGGAGTTTGCATGTCCTCCCTGTACAGTGTGGGTTCTCTCTGGGTTCTGCGGCTTCCTCCCACAGTCCAAAAACATGCTGAGGTTAATTGGTGATTCTAAATTGTCCGTAGGTGTGAATGTGAGTGTGCTTGGTTGTCTGTCTCTAAGTGTAGCCCTGTGATAGACTGGTGACCTGTCCAGGGTGTCCCCTGCCTTCACCCTAAGTCAGCTGGGATAGACTCCAGCCCCCCTCCCCCCACCCGTGATTAAGCAGTGTATAGAATCTATACACTGCTTAATCTTCACTAGGGTCATCCATTATCTATAGTATAGATAATGGATGGACATCATGTTGATGCAATAGTTGTGCACTGAGGGCTATATTTTAAGTCAGAAAATGCCCCCAAAACACCAAATTGCTTTACATGTAGATGATCTGAATGTCCTACTCAAATGAATGTCATGCTGTGTCTTACCACAAGTACAACATGTTTTTTTGTGCATGTCAGTGCAGTGAAGACTGTGTCAGCACAGTGACACTCGAGACTGGAGATGGGAGGAGCAGCATGCCATTTTTATTTATCTATTTTTGTGTGACACTCTGTGTGTGCATTTGCCAGGGCTGGGTGGGTCCATATTTCTTATTCTAATCAGTGCTGTCCTGCAGGGGCTACAGGCGAACACTTTTACAGATTGATGTTCCTCTATTGATTAATCCATTTGGTTGTGTGGATAGATGGCAGCCTAAGGTGACCCAGTGGCAACAATATCCACTATCTCTCCTTGACCATTTACACACTGCTGCACACTGGAACGCTATATATTAATACAGACACACACACATGCCTCATAACAGAAGCAGACTGCTGCCAGTTAGGAGTAATCAACAACAGGCTCTATGTTAAACAGTCAGAGTGACCATGAGGTGACAGGTTTTACTGGTTGGGGGTTGTTGCTGGCTCTACAATTACATTTTATTGACTACTGAAACACAGAAAGTAGTAGAGCAACTGTGCCACTGAAAGGTTTCTGTGCAAAGGTTGTTTTTTTGTTTTTGCATAGAAAGAAATTTGTGATTTACAGCTTATAAATTCTGCAACTTTATGCCATGATACAGAAAGCTGTGAGTAATTACTGAGAAACAAGTGAGAAACAAGTCTGGAATGATGAATAATCAACGATTAACAAGCAGTTTCAGTTTTTTAACTCCAAATTCAGAATTGTGTTGTTGATTTCTTGCCACATAGCTGAAATAGAACTTGTCATAACTATGGTCAATTTTAGGAGGGGAGAGAGAGAGAGAGACTTTACTAAGCAATCACTTCCTCTCATGCCAAACATTAAAAGGAAAAATAAAAAGCGCAATAAGAAATGTAGGTCTGCTTCTAGCTTTCTGAATTGTTTAAGTATTCAGTCATCACATGTAGATTGCTATGGGAGGGTGCTGATAAGATGATACAGACACTATTGAACTAAATGCACTGTCAGAAGGTGGACCGCAGCTTCAGTTCTTGAGATGCCAATTTGACACCAAATCAGTACAATTCAGGAACACAGGTGCACTAAAGCAAACATGACAGGAGACCATAACCCATGATGAGTCATAAACACCCTGCACATGTCCCAATCAATCATATTTCAGGCATTACAGACAGCACATACACAACGACATTATTTCTGATCACTCACAAATGAAGTAACACGGGTTATCTCCTAACAATGGTGCATCTTAAGGTTGGACAGTGACCAAAGAGTTGGTTTTTGTCGTATTCAATGCAGGACAAATGGCAGGTATAAAGCCCTAAGTGTCTGATGAGGACTGAATTGGTACAGCTACATGACTGGGTCAGAGCATCTCTACATTGAAAAAGATTGTGTGGTGCTCTTGGTCAGCAGTATTAGTGTTTTGGAATTCTTCTTACTCAGGAAACTTTGCACAAGTTATGTTCAATATAGCTGTTGTCAGCCACTGAATAGAATAGAGATTTGAAATAAATCAATAAATGATTCAGACGCCCCATCCACAGAGGTCCTGAAAAGATATAAGCATCATTGAAAAAACATGGCTGCGCTGTTAAGATGGAGTCTCTCCTTGTTTCCCTGATTTATGTGTGGCAGTGTAACACACACACACACACACACACATATATATATATATAAATTTATGAAAAAAAATCTAATTCTACTAATCTAAATAAGTCTTCTGTAAATTCTCTCAACAACTGAGTGAGCGGAACGCTGTAAGAACGTATTAAAAAAAAAATCTGTTACGAGCACTGATTTGCAGTGCAACCTTCAGCCACAGGATTATACAGCAGACATATGATCACTTCTGATACTGAACCTTAACATTCTCTCCTAATGACTCTGCTGATGGCAGTGAGGAGTATGTCAAGGAGAGGGTACCAGACAAGGCATGTTTACACTGAGAGGTAAAGTGAGGATTGCGTAGTATAGTGAGTGTGATGAAGATTTACTTAGGTAGGTCAGAAGACAGGGCTGGCTCCAAAAGGTCTATTTAGAAAGTCAAGCCTTGTAGATCAAGG
Organism: Stegastes partitus; assembly: GCF_000690725.1. Classification (NCBI taxonomy): domain Eukaryota; kingdom Metazoa; phylum Chordata; class Actinopteri; family Pomacentridae; genus Stegastes; species Stegastes partitus. The sequence continues at coordinate 395,434 of NW_007578120.1, read as the reverse complement.
GTACTTGAGCAGGAAGAACGCTTGCTGACATCAGGCTACACGTGAGTAATAGTTCAGAATTTAGAAGCTACCCTGAAGGTGTGAAATTGGACATCTATGGATGGCCATCAGTTATTAGAAACATATGTCTCTGAATTACAATACAACATCAAATATATCAATAAAAAAATTTTTTTTTTCAAACTATAAGTAGTAGATGACAGGCATGTTTACATTTCCTCCAATACGAGTATCATGTTTTTACTGTAAATACCACATTTTGCTCATATAATTTTATTTGTCTACTTAAATAAAACTAAACATTCTTCTGAAAAAAATAATAAATTATCTAAGAAACTGTAATACTGACACATGTCCCCTAGTTTGTTTTCAAGCCTGTCATGCCATATCATTTACCCTCCATAAAAAGCAATGAATCAGTCCCTGTGAGGAAGTGAGCAGGAGTGCCTGCATGTGTGAGTGCGCGCGTGTGTGCACGTGTGGGTGCACATCTCCTGCAGCAATGTTAATTAGCAGAGGCCAGATGGATGAGGTGACGGCATGTTACAGTACCCTCTGCAACGCCACTCCCACTGTTATCCAGCATGTGCTGACACACACACAGGCTTACATAACCCAAACACAGTGCAGTGCAGATGTGCCCTTATTAAAAGTTATATCTATTTGAGGGTAAAAATGAAAGGTCCTGTCATCTGTCTGCAGGTGATAAGACTGCACAGCTGTTCTCATTTGAAGTCTTTGAAGTTTCTACTCAATTTTCTTCCATTGTTTTCCTCCTATTGCTATTTATGGTACCTTGATGTAATGTATTTTTGGTAGAGGCTCAAAAGGTGACAGAGTTGTAAGACAGGAAAATAAATGCATAGATAGATCTCTGCCGCACAACCATTTTTCACACCATTCCAAAAATAATGTGGGCAGAAGCCCGTGAAGAAACAAAGAGGAAAAGAGAAAAAAGAGAAAGGTAGAAATGGACGAATGGAGGTCTCAGTACTCACAGTAACTCTCTCTCCCTGCTTAGACGCACTGCAGTACTCTCTCTCTTTCTCCTGTGTTTCTTCCTCTCTGTTCAGACTCGCCAGCAGGTTGCCACTGTTCTGTAAGCACAATCCCCCCCAAACACACACACACACACGCAGACACACACACACATATACTGACACAGTGACCTTGAGAGACAGCTGAGGCTGGAGGCAGAAGTTGTTCTCTGACTCTTAATTTAATCACTTACTTAGAATCAGAGTGAGCAGCTTTAATCATTATATATCGGTATCAGATCTGTATATGGTATTGTTACATTGATTTGTAATGAGACTTTGCAGCCAAATTGGTAGATATTACAGGTTCAGAGTGACCCAGCTTTTGTCTTATCAGTGAGTGATGCAGAAGGGCATCGTGTTTGTCTTTAAAATCAATCCAAGCATAATGCAGTAGAAGCACTCAATGGTTTTATGTCATACTGATCATTTTCATAAGGGAATTCTCAGGCAGCCACTTATGTTTGGTAAAAACAAAACTAAGGACTTTCATAATTGCAATATTTATATGGGGATAAAAATCACTTGGTTGAACAATCGGTACAAACAGTGTTATGTCCCCAGACGCACAGAATCACAAAGTGCCTGATATAGAATTAGGTGCTATAACATTCTTTTTGCACCTTGAAATCAACATTTTTAGTGTGTATGCATATTTTTTAATTACTCTCAATAGTACAGAATACAACACCCCCAGTACACCCCTGTGTCACTTAAACACCAAACGATTCTATATTGTGTCACCTTATCCCCTTATCATTAGATTGCTTCAGAGGTAAACAATAGGTATGTCCTCCTGTTACGGTCAGTTCAAAGACCCACGTGCAGAGCAACAAGACACAGGAGACAGATGTAAAAAATAAAATAATTTATTTTACAGCAGAGCAAAGAAAAACACTAACCAAGCTGGTGGTATGACCACAGACGGAAAGCTAAACTAAAACTAACGATAACGAAAGACGCACTCGGAAACCGAAACTAAAACTACACGAGTGGTAATGCAGGCATGAAGCTAACTCAAACAAAAGGCTATAGAAAGTGACACAAACGAAAGCTAAGCTAGAACGGGGAACAAAAAGCGACTAAGCAAAAGGCTCAGTGAGGCACTAGGAAGAAGAAGCTACACTAAAGCACACGAAGCTATAACCAGGAACAATAAACTACACTACAGAAACAAGGGACGCGAAGCTACACTAAAGCACACGAAGCTAGCGGCTAACAACTTAGCTGAGGGAAACCGGAGAGGGAGCGGGGAAGGCAGGCGGAGCGGAATGCAGACGGCGCAGCAGGATGGTGGTGAGGACGGGGAACCAGGGAGACGACAACACAGGGAGTCCAGGCCAGGGAACGAAGGAAGGAGATGAGGGTGGTTGGAGGAGCACACACGCTGGCTGGTGGAGTCCTGGGGAGCGGAGAGACAGTTAGCCACAGAGCAAGCAAGGCACGGAGCAAGACGAGAGCTAGAGTAGACACTGACTATCAGTTGATCACGGTCCGGCGTCTGCTGATGGTTTGGAGCTGGTTTATGTACTGGCAAAGAAGGTGAAGTGGCGAGTCAAACCCAGGTGTGGCTCCTCAGCTTGATTGCACGGAGATGAAGCACAGGTGTAACCCATCAGCGCCGCCTGCATTGCCGGTCACGCCCACCTAGAGGAAAGGGAGGAAGGGAAAGGAGGGAGGGGGAGTACCGCCACTAGTCGGCGCCAACGGCCGTGACACCTCCTAAAATTAAAAACTAACAGTTTAGATTTAGTATTTAAAAATACAGGATTCACAGTATAAAGTCAATGCAACAAAAGTCAGTTCAACTTTCACATTCCTGAGATTTAAGTCTTTTTTTGTTTTTAATGCTTTGTATGGCCACATTTATTTTTATTAACGGAATCAACTGGCATGGATGATACCAATGCGGCACAGATTTCTAGAGAGATTTTATGCCATTCTTCATTTTTCCCACTGCTCTCTGCTATAGGGACTATGATGCTCTACCTTCTTGGTAAAATACACCAAAGATGTTTTAATGGATTCAAGTCAGGCAAAACGCTTGTCAAGGCTATAGTTTTCATTTTTTCACCATCTTCCAAAAAGTCTTGGGTTATTTTGGCAGTGTGGCTTGCATAGATATCATGCTGGAATATCCATCTGCCAAGCCTCTGCAGACTGGGAGTCATTTTGTCAGCTATACATGTCATCTCCAACACGTTTGCAGACATGCAGTCCCATATCATTACCCACCCACCAACATGCTTGCTTCAGTGTCAAGATTATTTATTTGCTTTGGTTATCATGACTAGGGTCACACCAAGCATGCTGGACAAATCTGAGCTAAACAAATCTATCTTGGTCTCATCTGACCAAAGATTTATATATATATATTTTAATACTCATCTGGCTTTGTTATGTCCTTAAACAACGTTTCATGCAGTTTTGTGGTGAACAGCAAGCAAGAGCCTTTTTATTTTACTGGAAGCTCCTTGAGGTAGATGTTATACACTGCCCTTGACACTGTATCAGCTGTCACAGTACATATGATTTTCTATCATTACCCTGCTCAACATTAGAAGCACTTGCCCAACTGTTTTGAGAGCTGGATTTTACAGGTATCTACAGTCTGTGGTGTCATTTGGAAGGATGAACACTGCAGTTCTGATTAGTGGTACTATTGACTGTTCCATACCTCCTAATTACTGCTGCAACTGTGTGTGTGTGTGTGTGTGTGTGTTTTATTGATTTTTACTTGGTCACCAATCTTCCTCAATCCTTTTCCATCTTTGTGAAGTCTCCAAATCAGATTTTTCAAATTCCTCTGGGAATATTTTTTTTCATGTGAAGCCATGATGCAGACATGCAGACAGGTACAGTCCATGGATCCAAAATTGAGAAAGATCTGGAGAATAAGATCCAATTTTGTTGCAGAGTACAAGGAAATGCAATCCTCGCATACCCCATGCTCCCGTTAACAAATACAACTGTGTCATCTACCGTTCAAATACATGACAAAACCATATGTATAGCCTCTTGACCACTGCAGTTAATTGGCTCATTAAGGATTTTTACAGGCCAAGACACATCTGTCTGATGACCAAGACTGAGAATAATGAATTGATGGAGTGCTACTACAACAGCAGGTCCCAGAAAAAAAGTTACATGCAACATTTGTGGGAACCATGATTGAGCAGAAGACCACAACCACACTAAGTAAGAATTGTGAGATGATAGCACAGTGTTCTAAGCAAGCCACTTTCACAGCCAGGCCTGGAGAGGCTTCAGCAGAGTTAGACTTAATTATGCACAAAAATACAATCTGACTCACAAAGTTTAGGAATTAATTGCAATTTGAGGCTTGTTTCTAAAATAAAAACGCCCATAATTTAAACAAAGAAAACATGCAGGAATGTCATTCAATGTCACAAGAATTTATGAGGGAGTTAAAAACATTAAGTAGAACCTGGGTTCATGATATATATATATATATATATATATATATATATATATATATATATTTTTTTTTAAATAAAGAAATGTGAAATTCTTTTAGAAAATATGAAATTATTTTTTAAGGCCACATGAATTTGCATATCCTAAAGCTTTACTCTAAATACTCTGACTTGAAGTGGTGCTTTCAGATATGGTTATTTAAAGGGGACTTTTGTATTGTCTCTTTGTTGGTAGTCTGGTGCACACCGTCGGGGAGGGCTGTCTCTGCAGTGTTACACCATTTTAGTGGACTATATACACTCATGACTTGATAATCCGACACTAAATGTAAAACCTTCTTTTATGTCAGATAGCAAGGCTGTCGGATTGTCAAGATGGAGGTCGAGATCCTAGGAGGCCTTGACGCTTGAAGGGTAATTTGTTGTAGATATTGTTTATACTCTTGTTATAATAAACTATGTACGTATATGATACTGTTATGATTTATATGAAACAAAATAAACCCGTTAGATGCAATTTTACGTATGATGTCTGGTGTGTAAAAGTTTGAAAGCAATTTTTTTGATTGATAAGCCCGATACAACTGCATTATATATAGGTCCATAGAATTGTTCAGGTGTCAAATCATGTCACATTGTTTAATACTTCAAAGAACTTCAAAGCACCAAACCAATCCTTCCTGTGTTCCGCACGCGTAGAGTTGTTTACTAACTGATGCAAACCAATTTACTTAGTTAGGCAAACTCACTCAATGAGTGGGACTAGTGTATTGTTAGAACACTATGCATCGCTGGATGTCACGTCTAATTAACGGTGCGCTTGTGCACGGGCCCATCGGTTTACATCAAAGGTAAGTAAATCTGTCGGATTGTTATGTCACATAATAAGCCGTTATCCTTATTTGTTGGCTGAGAAAATTATTGGGACCACACTACCTCGACTTGAGAAGAAGGCCACATTCATTGCAAAGGACCCCACTCACCCTGGACACCCCCTGTTAACCCCCCTACCCTCTGGTCAAAGACATCGGACATTGAAGACAAAAACAAATCATCTCAAGCACAGCTTCTACCCACAGGCTGTGAAAGCCATTACTCCACCCCCACCCCCCTCACTGCACCCAACTCCTCGACCAACCCAAAACTGTACTTTAGGCTCAACATACCTCCGTAACCCACTAATCTAACTTCATAATACAGCCCTCAGGCTACTTGTAGTTGTTGTGGTAATAAAATGGTCAAAGTAAGTCAAAAGGTGTTGTTGTTGCCATAGATTAGCCTATACAGTAGAAATCCCTCAATCCAGTATTTCCTGTAAACATCTTTTGCCTTTAAAACACTGTGAGTTCTCCTTGGTACCACTACATGATATTTTCATGAGACTTTGCAGGTCAGTCATTCCTCACATCTTGGAGAATTGTAGGTTGGATTTAAGATGTCTTACTGTCTTCTGTCTCTTCATGAAATTCCAAACTGACTCCATGGTGTTAATACAATTTAACTTTGAGCATTATCATGTTACATTTATATTGTCACATTATAAGCCATTCTATATGGTAACACACAATGGTATAGTAAAAGATTTAATGACAAATACAAATCAAGGTAATAATGACAGCGCACTGTTTTGCCAGTTAATATACAAAAGAGTTTTAGTCAAGTCAACTTTATTTTTGTAGCACATTTAAAAATGACCAAGGTTGACCAAAGTGCTTTACAAGCTCACAATAGCAACAAAACAAAATATGTGAAGGAAGTATACAAAACAAGACAAACAATGGCATATGCCAAGGTGTCAAGGCTCAACGTCAGTTAAAAGCCAGAGAGTACATGTCTTCAGTAGGGACTTGAAGGTATCAAGAGACTGAGCAGTTCTAATTTGAGCAGGTAAGCAATTCAATAGACTGGAAGCAGCCACAGAAAAGGCACGGTCACCTCTGTTTCTGAGTCTGGATCTGCGAAATTCAAGAACCATTTTATTGACTGACCTCAGCGCTAAGACTGGAGCATGAACGTGTAACAGTTCAGATAAACAAGAAAGTGCCAACTCATTTAACACCTTAACAACAAACAATAAAATCTTAAAGACAATAAGATTTGAACCATTTACGAGCTGTACCTTTAATACCCACACACTTTTTGAGATGGGATAGGAGAAAAGTGTGGCTAACTGTGTTAAAGGCAGCAGTCAAATCTAAAAGCACTAAAATGTCTCAATCTTCTGAATTGACACTAAAGAGACGATCATTAAAAACTCTTTAAACAGCCGTTTCAGTACTGTGACAGGGTTAAAACCAGACTGAAACTTTTGGTTAGAAACAGTTCTCTTCAAGACTCTGGATAAAACAGGAGTTTAGAAATCGGTCTAAAGTTGGAGAAAATTGAGGTTGAAAATTGTGTTGTGTTCAAAACATTTTTAAATGAACAGGCAGGAATACTGTTGAGGAGGCAGTTAGTAAGATGAAGATGCTTGACTATGTCAGATAGGGTTGTGAATGTAATTGGCTCAAGCTGCTGAAAGATGACTAGGCTTAGTGGAGGGACAGAGGGGTCAGTAAGAAGTGTGGTAGGTGGAATACTTACACAAGAAACTTTATCAATACAAATTTTTAATAAAGTTTTCACTCAGCGTTGTTGATGGAACAACTTGATCAGAGTCACGAGAATTGATGAGAGCGTTAAAAACATGGCCTGCAAGGTGGCACAGTTCGTAGCACTGTTGCCTCGCAGCAAGAAGGTTGCTAGTTCGCGTCCCGGTGGGGGCACCGGAATCTTTCTGCGTGGAGTTTGCATGTTCTCCCCGTGCAGCGTGGATTCTTTACAGGTTCTCCAGCTTCCTCCCACAAGTCCAAAAGGTGAATTGGTAATTCTAAATTGTCCATAGGTGTGAATGTGAGTGTGCTTGGTTGTCTGTCTCTAAGTGATAGACTGGCCCTGTGATAGACTGGCGACCTGTCCAGGGTGTCCTCTGCCTTCGCCCTAAGTCAGCTGGGATAGGCTCCAGCCCCCCGCGACCCTAGTGAGGACAGTGGTGTATAGATGATTGGTGGATGGATGGAGTTAAAAACATTAAATAGAACCTGGTGCCTTCAATAGTTACTGGCTACAAGGTGAAATAAAAATTCAGCTCTAGCACCTTTTACAGCTTTCTGGAATTTTGATAGTGTGTCCTGTAAAATTTCAAGAGACCTGTAATTTGTCCTTTTCCCACTTTCTGTCAGCATGTCTGCAGGCACGTTTGAGAGAGGGGGTATTGTTATTCAGCCAAGGCTCAGAAAGTGCTTCAGCGTGTTTAAACTGTAGAGGCGTAATGCAGTCTAACATCTCAGTGCTCAAACAAGGTGATGAGCTTGTCAGGACTGAGATCACCACCATCTAGTGTATACACTAATGAGTCTTTAAAAGCAGCAGAATACTGAGAGGCAGTTAACGGGTTAATCATGTGGAGAGAACGCATGTGAGTGCTGATGGAGGCCACTGAGTGGGTGACAATCGCACTAAATAAAACCCACAGATGATCTGAAAGACATGTGTTGCATATTTCACTGATATCTACACACAAATCATATGACAGCACAAGGTCCAGTGTGTGACCTTTTTCATGAGTCGGACCAGTGACAGACTGAGTTAGATTAAAAGAGTTGGTAAGATTGAGGAAGTCTTTGACAAGAGGTCTGGAGTTATGGCACACATGTATAGTAAAATCACCAACAAATAAAACCGGCCATATGTCAACCCTGACACAAAATTAGTAAAGTCCTGAATAAAGTCTTTATTGAACATTGGTGGACAATAAATCACAGCACACAGTACAGTCACAGGAAAGTTTGTCTCAAAACGTTGCAGCTCAAAGCAAGAACAGCTGTCAAATGGTGATCCGAAGGGAGCTAACAAAATCATATCAAGGAGGAAGAAGTTCAAAGAAAATTATGAGGTCACTGCCATGAGGCCAGGTTTCTGTCAGAAACATAACATCTAACTTATTCAAAGTGAAGAAGTTGTTCAGGATAATGGTTTTGTTTGCTTTCAATCCAACATTAATCAGAGCAATATGGAGAGTTCGATCCTCACTGGCCAAAGGCGCAGCACGATCCACCATGCAAAGTTTAAAAAAAAAAATTCACGCCGCTTCTATGGACTTGAATTTGCACAGAATAAGAAGGGGCGGTTGGCAGATCAAGGTTGGAGACATCCAGCGGGCCAGGGACAACAGGACAGAGCCACCAGCTTGTCTGTAGCAGTTGCTGGGCAGCAAGGATGTTTCTTTTGGGGAGATAGTGGCAGCTGGTGCCTGCAGGGCAGGAGTCACAGGAGGGAGCACTCAGGAAAGGCTCTGCAGAAGAAGAAGACGAAGAAGGATGGTGTTGAGAGAGAGGCACCGAAGGGGGTGCTTGACATGTAAAAAGTCACGCATGTGGGGCAGTCTGGATGACGTGTTGAATGTTAGCTGCCCGTATCTGGCTGCCTAATGAGTTTGAGTAGACTCCATCTCACATCATCATTCCGGAAAAATTTTTTAAAAACCCAATAAATAAAACGAATAGTTGTCAACTCTGCAGACAGAATGTAGGCAGGTGTTGAGGCAGAGGCTAAAAAGGCTATTAAAGTCCTCTTGAGTCATTTATAACTGTTGACGAGCAGTGTTGTTTGATCCTGTGAGGATCAGCAGCCGGGCAATGGAGGATGGGAGGGAGTGTAGCAATCCAGGGAGGGAGAGTAGCAATAGGGAAGCAGAGAGTGGTTTGCGAAACAAAGGCCATGGGTGTACGAACCTCCTACGACTGAAGAAACCACAGCACAGCCAGGAGCACACCCAGGAGCTGAGCTCAGGGTTTCACCACCAGCCTGATTTTCTCCAATCTGCGACAGAGCAATGCAGGTTTATCATCAGCAATGTTAGTTTTGTAATAACAAATCCAGATTTTTATTTATTTCTCCTGCTGCATCAACCTGAAACTCAGTGGTTCCATTTAAACTGTCCTCTGCTGCAGGGCTAGTCACCTAACAAACTACTGAGAGGCAGAACACTGAGTTAAGGGTGGTTAAAGACAAGAGAGATAGTGTTGGGAACTAGCCAGTCCCCCAAGGTAAAAAATAAAAAACAATACTGATAAGCCATCGATGAAAGTGTGAGTGGGGAACACAGAGAGCTATACCCTATGGAAAATCTGAGTCAACCAATCAGAGAGTAGCCTCAAGCCAAAAGTTTAAGGACCTACAAACACACAAATGACCAGCACCCTTCACACAGAAACTGTTTTTGTAAATACTGAAATGGTTAGGAACAGAAAACTAAACAATTTATATTCAAGAATTTCAAGAGGTTTGTTGTCATGTCCACAGAACACTAGACAGTTACACTGTACAATGAAATTAAGCCAGATTAAGGAAATCTTTCTGCATTAAGGGAAAGATTGTTGTCCTGACACCAGGCCACCAGATGCCCCCAGATCTGCCACCTGATCATTCCCATTACTGTTGTGTCATCGGCAAATTTGATGATGCTGGTGTTGCACTTGGAGGCCACACAGCTATGTGTGAAAAGGACATGCAGCAGGCAGCTCAGCACACACCCCAGGGGTTCCTGTGCTGACTGTACTCATGCTGGATGTGCGGCTGCCAACTCTGACTGACTGACTGGGGTCTGTCTGTAAGAAACTTGCACCCACTTGCAGGGGATGGGTGTCAGTCCGAGAGTCTGGAGCTTGTTCAGAGTTTGTGTGGAATGACACTGAGCTGTAGTTGATAAACAACGTTCTGACATGTGTCCTTGCCCTCCAAGTGTGTCAGTGCCATGTGGATGACAGTGCAGACTGCATTGTCAGTGGCCCGGTTCTGGTGATACACAAACTGCAGAGGGTCAAGGGTGTCCGGGATGGTCCTTTGGATGTGAGTTTTGACTATCTTTTCAAAACACCTCATCACAGTTGGAGTGAGTGAAATAGGCTGATAGTTATTCAGGCAGGTCATAGTGCTTTTCTTCAGTAGTGGCACAATGGTAGTGGACTTGAAGCAGGAAAGTACGAAGGCTTGTGAGAGGGACAAGCTGAAAATGTTGAGCAGGTCCTGAGCGCACGCCTGGGGATTTTGTCTGGGCCAGCTGCCTTTTGTGATTTTGCCACATGTGTCGGGAGTCTCCGGTGGTGACTCCCTCCAGCTTCAATCTATACTGTCTCTTGGTTTCTTTGATGGACCTACATAGGTCATATCTGGCCATCTTGTAGTCCTCATCACTGCCTGAGACAAATGCAGAAGAGCGAGCGCATAGCATGGACCTAACATCACTGTTAGTCCAGGGTTTCTGATTTGGATAAGTTCTGCAGGGCTTTGTAGGGACAACAGACTCAATGCAGTGACTGACATAGCCCATTACCCCAGCAGCATAGTCCTCTAAGTCCACAGCTAAGTCTTCTGTCAAAGCAGTAGTTCTAAGCACATCCTAGTTTGCGCTCTCAAAGCAGTCCTGAAGCATGTATGCTGGATAGAGGAACATGGAGATATGGTTGGACAGTCCGCAATGGGCCTATGGTTTTGCTTTTGGGGGTGCACTGGTGTAGATGTGGTCCAGGATGTTCTCCCTCATCAGAAAGCAGACATGGAGATGGTACCTGGGCAGGACAGTCCATAGGCTGCAGTGGCTGAATTCGCCGGCTACAATGAACACGGCGTCTGGGTGTGTTGTCTCATGCCTGCTGACTGTGTCGTGTGGCAGCCATAGCACCGCCATGGAGCTGGCTTGTGGCGGAATGTAAACAGCCAGGATCAACACAGCGTCACATCCCTGTGGGAGATTTTTTAAAAAAGGGCCTAGAATTTCACCATCAGCAGTTCAAAATCTGTCAAGCAATATTTGTCAACAATGTGTACATTTGTACACCATCTGTGGTTTATGTAGACAGATACAGACACTGCCTCGGCTCTACCCTGAAGCTGTAAATGGTAAATGATGTGCACTTATATAGCACTCTTCTACTCTACACTTTACAATGTTTTCTCATTCACCCATTCACACAGGCATACACATACATTCATGTATGACAATGGCGACAGAGGAAGCAACTTCGGATTCAGTATGTTGGGGGATCGAAACGCCAACCTTGCTTGATTAGAGGACAACTTGCTCTACCACCTGAGCCACTGTCGTGAACGGAGTGTGTCTCCAACTGGATAGCAGAGAGTGGCGTGTTGTCTGTAAGCCACATTTCCATGAAAATAAGAGCCCAGCAGAGTCTCATTTCATGCTGGGTTGTTACTTGACTGCTGACCTGAGGCCTTTGTTGTCATGCCTTACTGGTTGGTGTCCAAGCATAGCAGAAAGTTGAACTTGGAAAGACTAACAACAACTTCGTAGTAAACTTTGCTGTTTTTCAGAAGTGCCTCTCTAATGCACCATTGCACCGGTCTGGTGGACTTTTCTAATAAATAACATTTGTAATTTAACAAAACTTAGCAGTGGTTGCAGGAAGATTGCAGGTGGGCGACATGGCAAAAATATAATATCACAATTTTTTTTATTGAAAATTCACGATTTCGATTTTTATCACGATCTTACATGTATTTTTGAGACTAAGTGCGGTTGGACCACAGATCACTTGTTGTTGCTGTGATGGCCCCCAAGTTTGGCCCTATTTGTGTCTGCTGTTGCTTGTTTCTTCCCCTTCGTTTCAGGAGGCTGATGGGTGGAGTTGAAGCATCTGCAGTGATGCTGCACACCTGAGCAGGAGGGACTCAGAGGTTATAAATGAGATCTGTAGGAGCTTCTCACTCTCTTCCCCTGGCCTGGTGACAGAGATTGCCATTTTGTTGTTTTGTTGGTTTCCTACATTGGCACACACCCTTCACTCACCCAAACAATGCAGACATAATGACTGACTGATACCAAATATTTTTTGTATTACTTATTTATTGTTCTCCATTAAAGCTGTCATAATTTGCAGACTATGTATGGTATTCCTCTTTTGTCACACACTTTGAGCCAGGTTGTGACAGTGAGAAAAACTGGACATTCTGAACTTTGCGTTCAATCTTTTCTCGGCATTCAGAGTAGAGACGTGGAATGTAAGTGTTGGAGAAGCATTTTCGGCTGGGCAGCTCATACCGTGGGTCAGCTACTTTGAGCAGGCATTTGAACCCCTCGTTTTGTACTGTCTTGAACCAGAGATGTTCACAAGTCTTTTTTTGCAAGTCCAAGTCAAGTCTCACGTCTTTGGTCACAAGTCCAAGTCAAGTCTCAAGTCTCTAAAAAATAAATCTCTCATGTCTCTTCCTGTTTTAATGAGCTTTCTATCATCTGCTGTTATTCAGTCTTACAGCACAGCTATATCTAAGAAATTCAAAGCATCAACTGTATTATTATCCCTCCTTTATCTATGAGTATAAAGTATCAGCACTGATTAGTTGTTTGTTATATGATCACTTTAAACAGGGTCCTGCAATGCAAGATGAAGAAAACACACAATGAATGATTTCCTTTCAAGGAAACTGTGTTCTTCCAACATGAACATACAGTTACGATATATCTTGCTCCCTATTGCTCAGGCTCAGTCGGACCACAGTAAGAACAAACATATAGAAAATGTTACACCTCACCCAGTCAAAGGCATTGTAGGCTAATTAATATCCTTCTAATTAGTGCAAAACATCACACTTTAGCTAAATGCAAACAACTTGTGAACAAAACACTCAAAAGTACTTTAAACACTTGTATATGTTACTTCTGTGTCATTTGTAATTTTAAAAAAATTGTTCACAAAAAAAAAGCAAAATATTGCTGCCACATTATCTGAAAAATCCTGTAAGTCTATAAACTGGTGATATCAAAACATGACCAGTTTTGTTCCTAAAGGCACCTTTCTTTGCAGGACAAAAATGATTCCTTGCTTAAAAGTAAAACTCAAAAAGGAATATCATTGGACTTATTGGCTATCTGGACCTGTTTACTAATGAAACAGTGGATTTTTGTGGAAACAATCAACAGTGTTGTTTTGCCGAGAAAAAAAATATTTGACACTAATGAACCCACAATAAGATCAGAATGGTTTATATTATTTTTCTCTTAATACACTGGCTAAACATGAACAGGCTTGTAGGTGTCTTCCAGAGGCCTACTGCAAGACCTAGAAAAGTATCAGGCAACAGAATGGCAACATTTCAGAAAGATCAAGCTGGACAATGTCCTTGCACTAAGCCTGGCTTGGTGAGGGTGCATTATTAGGCCTCCGTGACAGAATAGCCTCTCCACTGCTGCACTGGTGGCAGGAACAGCGAGCACTCTCATAGCCATAAGACAGAGCCTCGGGAAGACTTTGGCATGCCTCTTCCAGAAACCTAGGCAGTCGGTCATTTCAATGCAACCGCCTGTAAAACGACATCTCCAAATTAAAATGAATGCTGTTATTGACCCTTATGGAATTTATATAAAGTTTGACCTTTGTTGTAAAGATAACACTCTCTAGTTTTAGCCACAGCAATCAGAATCATTCCAGGTGCTACCAGTAAAAAGTTATTCCATTTCAATCATCACAGAAAAAAAAAAATTTTTTTGATCCTCGCTGAAGTTTTTCTTGAAAATAAGGGAGCATAAAGCAGCATTAGGTGGTGGGAACTAAAACACACTGTGTGCCAATAGAAAAAGTTGCATTGCACTCATATTTCAAAACTGAAAACAATATCTGTAAAACTGACAATCTGACACCAGTTTATATACTGCTATGTTCATGCATTTTATTGAGGGACTTTTGTTTTATTCACATCTATCCAAATTGGACACCACTGAACATGTAAAGAAAAAGTGCAATATCTGTTGAATGCTTGAACCTACAGACATCAGTGAGGCTGAATAAAGCTTATACCCAGAGGAATCCATATATAGACACAGAGTCACTCTATTAGTTATAGAAATTCATATTTCATCATAAAAACTAAATAAAATGTATATTTTTCATAAAAAGATATACTAAGACCATATCGAAACAAGTGTTATGGGCAAGTTTAAATATATATTTACAATTCACACAAACAACAAACACTGTAAACTGTATATTTACTGTATAACTCAAACTGTACACAAATTCTTAGCACTAAGACGCTCACTTGTTCTCTATGAGTCGCTCGTTATAACAGTCTCTGTTTGAAGAATGCACACAGATATGCTGCTGTCGCGACTTGTGCAGCCTCTACCACTTCCCCTGTTGTGTATTTTTCTCTTTTCTGTACGTTTTGCCGTGTTTTTGCGCTCCAAAACTATCCCAAAACAAAGAAGATGGAGGGCTGACGCATTACGCACGTTTTACGCACCACTTCTCATGAGCCACTACCAGCGGCTCCCACAGCGGACACACACAAACCACCCTGCCTTCCGACACGTCCACGTGTTCGTCTGCTCATTGGCTACACGTTTATGGCGTCAGAGAGTGTCTGCAACCCGACTGGTTGAATCTACAAGGATGGAACTTGTGCGTACCAGGTTGACTATTTGAGACACTCCATTGGCTCTTCAGGGTGTCAGTCATCCGTCAAAGCCCTCGTATTGGCCAGACTAGGTGTCAATCAACAGCTAGGGCTTCCGTGTCGCCGCCTGTAGCACTTTCAACGTGATCTAAACTAGATTCTACCTAATTTCGCCAGATGAAATGATTTAAACAGCCGGAGCAGATCTCAAGCTGGGAAGACATTACTGCAGAATTTGTGCCTTTGAGGATCTAATATGTGTTGCGGACCGGATTATGTTCACTGTTTCTGTACGGACAGAAAGAGACCAAGCTGGTGAGGAATGAGCGATGTTTGAGCTGCAGAGAGCCTTCAACAGTAAGAAATGTTGGATTTTAACATTTTGCTTTTCTGTACAAAAAGCTCTTTGTGTCAACGCTGTGGTTGCTGCAGGTCAAAAAGGTTTATATCATCGGAAAGAGGAGACTCTGAGCTTTCATTTGACGTGTATATTGTCGGGAAACTTGATTGTGGAGTGAGCACATATGGCTGTAATGTGTTTGGAAAGTGGTCACGTCCCGCCGGTGGGACGGAGGACCGGTAAGGGGTTTTAAACTCGTCAGATATTTGAGAGTTTCCCCAATGTTGATATGCCAAAACAAAGAAAGGAAAGGAAAAAAGAGAACATAATGATTGTTCACGAGTCCCAAAACATGAGTCCAAGTCAAGTCTGAAGTCTCTCTGTGTGTGACTGAAGTGCGACTCGAGTCCAAGTCGCAAACTCGAGTCCCCATCTTTGTCTCGAATGGAACCATATCTTTTGCAAGATTAAAGGTAACTGCTTCTGTTACCTCTTTCCACCGCTTGCTTGTCTTCTCATATGGACTGCCCTTATCAAATGCCCGTGTTAACTAGGGCTGGACCCGAATAGCCGACTATTAGTTCACTGTGCTGGTATCAGGATAGCAATTTTGATCTCTGCATAATTCCCCCCCGCCACCGCCGACACTGATGGCGGATACAGTACTGTGACTGTTGATGGCGGAAATGCCCGCTCACTGCTGCCCCGTCCGACCGAATGCTCAGAAACACCCCAGGCAAGAGAGGCTAGACTGGAGCCTATCCCAGCTGACTTTGGGCGAAGGCAGGATACATTGTGGACAGGTTGCCATGCTGAAGAACTAGTCCATGCATTAGTTACTTCTAGGCTGGACTGCTGTAAAACCTCCAACTGATCAAAAATGCTGCAGCAAGAGTGTTGACAATACCGAGTGAAATACACCATAGTTTTCTCTGTATTGACTCCCTGTAAAATCTAGAATGTAATTTAAAATTCTCTTCCTTATGTACAAAGCCTTACAGACTGGCACTGCAAAAATTAATTTGGTGGCCGATGGCTAACTCCATTATATCTTAAAGCTCTTATAGTACTCTAAAATGAGACCCTTTGCAGGCTTACTTGTGGCTCCCTGAGTGTCCAAAAGCAGAACGGTATACCAAACATCTGGCTCCTCAGTTTCAGAGCTGGTTCTACTGGAGCTGGTCTGGGAACTCCCTCTCGGCTTTAAACTTAGTTTTTTGATCAAGCTTATAGTTAGAACTGACCGTGAACTATCCCTTCCTGATGCTGCCATACGACTAGACTGCCAGGGGAGCTCATGATGTACTAAGCACCTCTCTCTGTTTTTCATTCTTCTTGCATTTACATGCCACCATTGCTTGCCATTCAATTTTTGTCTGTCTATGTTTTGTCCTCTCTCTCCCTGTACATTTCTGCTAGTACATGTGGTTCCAGAGCTGCACTAAATCTGATCAAACTAATTGAATAAGCTGTAATTTTCTAGACAATGTAGTTTTCTGATCATAAATTTGTCACCCTCAAATGTAGTCACAGTATGTACTCTGATTAAGTTTGCAGATTGCATTTACCCATTCAATGTGCTTATCAGGACTCTCGTCTCAGGGTTTTCATTTAAACTTGTCTCACTCTATGCAAAAATTGAAGTCCCTTTTCATCTGGTGTTTTCATTTTCTTTCTTCTTTCATACTTGGATACTGTGCTTTATACTAGCCCTGGTTAGCCTCAGCCTGGCCTGCTTTATGGTTGAACTGGTTGTCTGATCATATACACTAACAACGTAATGATATTTTTCTCTACATTCTCTTTTTGTTCTTTCTGTAGAAAGAGTAATAGGATTTAATGTTAGTGATGGACTTGCTGTCTGACCCACTCTGACTCCAACCCATTCACACACACCGGCTCATACAAAACATTTTTCCATGTCATTGGACTAAAGCTCTATGACCTTTCTCTTACATTTACACAAGTTGTTGTTGGTGGTTAAAAAAACGAGGATGAAGAATAAAATTGTCAACCTGAGACAGCCCTTGAAAAAACTAAGCCCTTAAATCCCTAAATGATAATTTCTGGTGAATTTTGGGGGACAAAATGGACAAACTAAGACAAAAATAGTTATTAAACTGGCACTGCAGTGGAAGTGCTTCCCTAGAAGTTGGTATGGTATATTTCTTTGTGTACTGACCAGAGCAGAGACTTATTATAGCAGTTAATGTGAATTACCGATGCACCGTGCTAACCAAGCTAGATGATCAGTCAAAACCTGATAAAAAGTCAAGTGTAGCAATGTTAAGCTAAAAGTCAATAAAACTAGTCCGTGGGGACACAGGTTCATGTTAATGTAACATTTAGGAAACTTAAATGTGGTTAACACAGTAACAGCAACGTTCTACGTTGTCAGTGGTACTGAATATCTGCTGTCTCTGAAGTCAAATGGGAGAAAACAGTTGATCTGCACTCTAATCAATAACGTGATGTTGTACAGCCAGTTGTTTAATGACAAACGTTCCTCCACAGACTGTGTGTAGATGTCACATTCTGCTGTTGGATAGGAAGAACTAAAGGCAGTGAGTTTACTGAATTTTGGAAACAGATCCTCAGTTAAGTGCCTAACATATTGACTTGTGTGACTCCGCTTAGATGTTTATTATAGAGAATGTAAAATAAGTGAATGAATATATTATTATTTATCTTATTTGTATTATTAGACATGTTTTATTCTCTGTTCTTAGTATTCAGAGGTTCCATTTCTTGCCTCTGACTTCATTTATGCTGTTGTTGTATAATTACAACACCATACATATTGCTATTGTTAAAATGTAGAGCAACTATGCAACGTATAAACCTCAACACATTTACAAATTAACATACAATTAACATTCTTGAACCGGAAAGTTGTGTGAAAAGACTCTCACAAATGGAAGATTGAAACACAGCTTACAGTGAAGTGTAAATATGTAACAGTCACAAGGCAAGTGTGCATTATGAAGAGAGGCAGTTGAATCTGCAGTTTAACACAACTTTTACTAAAAAGTATAAATTACAGCAATGTGCAAACGTGAGAAACCACAACATAAAATAATATTTTAAATATGACTAACAGTGCAGCAGCATGTACACTCAGAACATGAACATGTGCAGCCTTGACAGTGTTCACAAACCTGTGAGTATGTCAGACTTCCCTGGATTGATACCTGCCTCCTACCTGAATCTCTGCATTGTTCCAGAAAAGATTATCTTCTTGTCTGGATGCTGCAGGTGGACGTGGTGCAGGTCCTCCATCACTGCTGCGATGATCTGAGGTCATTTCCACTGCAGTGGATGAGGAGGTGCTGCTCTTCCTCACAGGGATAGAGGAAGAAGGGGGAAAGTCTGTTGATCTCAGACAACCACAGACTCATGTTCATGTTCTCTGTAGCTCTCAGACCACATCGAATATAGCTGCCCTCAATGATCCAGATCATTGCTGGACAGAAAAGACACTGCAACAGTGGAAAAAAAAAACTTCAAGTTTTTCATTTTATTCCAACTGCAGTTACTGTTGTCAACAAACTACAGTAAAGTTAAATATGAGAGTGTATACACAATGACTATGACTGTAGTACAAGGAGAAATTTCATGTGTTTTTTTTTCATCTTATGGAAATGTTTGTTTTCCTGGATAAAGCCAAAGGACATTTTACTGCCTCCAATGGGCAATACATTTGTCACATGGTAGTGTGTGTGTGTGTGTGTGTGTGTGTGTGTGTGTGTGCCCATGCGTGTGTGGTTTTTTAAAAATTCCAGCAAAAACCACAGCTAGAAATGATGGCTCGAGATGCAATAATAAAAGTAAATGTTTATTAAACAGTCTTTAAAATAAAACTAAAATCGAACCACCCCAAGAAACAAAAGTACAGTTTGGATGAAAACATATCAGATAAAAATATCAATTAAAATGGCTAAAAATTCACTATAGAAATGCCCAACAATGGTAAAAGAAAGAACATAGGGGAGGGGGAGAAAACCAATATTCTGGACATGCCAGAGTTCAAGCTCTTCAAGCTGCTGTTCCGTTGGGAAAAGGTCCAGTCCTTAAGCTCTGTCCACATTTTAGTTCAACAACAGCTAGTTTAGCTGTTTTATGAAAGTTTTGCAAGGCGTCGGATCTTCACTCCCCACGCCTCATTTGCATAATGTAGACTTGACTTCTACTTTATGCAAATGAGCACGTGGGGGATGCTACACCTCGTCGCTGGAAACGCCCCTCAACGCTCCAAACCAGGATGCGGGGCGCTTCACATACACAGTGAATGGGAAGCGGGATTTTTCCAGATCCAGTGGACACATAGCATGATGTAGCATCGCCTGTGAGCTGCCTGCAGCTCATTGCATAAAGTACAAGTCAAGTCTACTGCAAATGAGGTGGGGGTAGCGGAGGTCCGGCATTTTGCAAAACTTTCGTAACACAGCTAAACTAGCCGTTGTTGAACTAAAATATGGACAGATTCGGCAACTGCATAGCCTATTTCTTGTCTCAAGTGTTTTCAGAAATACTTTTGGTTGAACGGTTTTCGTAATAAAAGCAAAAGTTTGTGGCTGAGCCACCATGTTGGTTCGCCGCTTCTACATGACTGGTGTCTGGTGAACGGGAGGGTGGCTGTCATGTGACCACCTCGTGGCCAGCTAGTGCATGCCTATGAAGCGGGCCATATTCAGAGCGATGCACTCCCACGCGGCTGCCGTAGTCTGTGCGACGTTACGCCTTGTAACTCGAAACGCCTCGCTACGCTAATAAAAGACTGCTTTTTAATCTGGACAACTGGAGAGGGTTTCGGAGGGCTTCGGGGGCTTGGAAGTGGATGCTAAGGAGTGGCTAGTGGATGATGGGTGCTGTCTATAATTTTGCTCTGCCTAGTTGTTGGTAAATCTCACGGGCAATGGACTTATTAAGACAGTTTTAAAATGCTTCCTGAACGGCCTCAGTATTCCAACCAGTATAAGAGGCTAATATTCAGAACCAGGTGGTCCTCAAAGTGCTTTACAGTGTCAGTGCCATTAGTCCATTCACACACATTGACACACAAATGGCGACATGTCACAAAAAAATCAAATCTCAGACTGCTCCTCACACACAGAGCCCCAGTCATAAGTTCCCTTCAGCAAGCTGATGATGTCCATGCTAGGGCTTCAGTTAAACTGAACATGTGGGGCAATGTCAGAATACAACATTTGGTGGATGAGGGTGTACATATAGCCAAATGCAATAAAACTGTGCACAGGAACAGGATCTCCCTAGTAGTACTTTATGGCTCTTGTACCAGTGCTGACTGTTGGTCTACATTCACACTTAGAAACTGGATGCAATGCTCATGCAAATACTTGCTGGAAACAGGGACATTGTTGAAATCTTACCTTTATCATTGGGATATCTCTCATTTGAATGTGTAGAATAACCTAGCATAACTGCAGCACTAACAGGAAAGGATTTAATCATAGTGATGAAACAACATAGTGTGTTAAATTTGCAGTAGCAAATCATCCTTCACCCTAAGTCAGCTGGGAAAGGCTTTATATCAGAATTAAAAACTTCACCTTGAACTGATATTAACTGTTAGTAAATTGCACTGATAAAACCTGGTTTATTCTTCACTTTTGAGTATATAATGAAGGAACTTGACAGTATTTTTACTGTGTGGTTTTTATAGTTTTAATGAAAAAAAAAAAGGTCTGAGAACAGAGTTTGCTAGCAGGCCTCAAATCATTAAATCTACACTGCCCTGTGACAAAGAAAATACACGATCAGTCCTCTGAAGTTTGCTGTTTTGGATATGATGCGAAAGTGCAACATAGACACATATACATCAGACACATGTACAGTAATGAGATATATATTGTGCAATGCAGCATTCTTTTTACTTTCTAAAGTACTGTTTCAACAACTGGTAGCTCCAGTACATATCGATCCTGTGGTATTAAAAATGTAATTCATTTAAAAAAGTTTAATCCTGTGTCTCAGTAACCATCCCTACTTCCAACGGTTGGTGGTTGGGTCCTAAGTAAACCCAGGGTTTAAATTGTGACTGTCTGGTGCTTAGTCCTTGTACATGCTTTTCAATGTCATAGCTGAATGCAAACTAAGGATGCAAATTGAAAAACAACTTCCTAAGTTATTAATTGACTACATTAACAGCTGTTAATTGGCTAATCTTTCAAATCAATAAACAGTGGATATTTTACATATGTTGATAAAACCATTTAATCCGCTGACATAACGTTGCAGAATCTGCTCAGTTACATTAGAAATTTGAAAAACAAATGAAGTAAACACAAGGTTACTTGAATTCTAAATTAAATAGTAACAATAGAAGGTTGCGGTGCAGTGATTGGCCCAACAACATCAACAGCAACATAAACATAGCAAATGAGTTGCAGGCTCTTACAACAAGACTACAATAACCTGGAAGATTACTGATGTTGTCAGAGAAATTTATATCACACTTGTATAAACATGTACATTTTGGTCAGTTTTAGGGTTTGATTTCAATCTAAGTATATGATGTCATTCCTTCAGACAACAACAATCAAACCAGAACTTGTCTGATACCCATCCTAACCAATGAGTTATTTTCTCTCAGTCTGCATCTGTTTGTCTTCAGTGTCATGCGTGCGCCCCCCTTGTTATCCACCAGAAAAAAACAAACTGATGTCATTAAAAGGAGGCAGGAGTACACCCACTGCCACCACCTGTCTAATCAGGCAAGTTTGGTGCTTGGATATTTAACACTGTGACTCAATTTTCAGGTTTTCTGAGAGCTGGGGAATTGTAGGTCTGTGGTCATATAATTGGGTATTATTTGGGGTGTCATGTCTGGTTTCAATAAGATCCTTAGATGGCTGGGTTTCCAAATGTAAACTCTGGGTTTTGTAGGGTGAGACAGAATGTCTCTGTAAGCAACAAAATGGTGCCTTGTTTAGCCACAGTGATGAGTGTCGTTTTCTGCTTTCCATAATGTTAGTTTCTTCCGGACTTCTTGGATCTGCTTGATGGATTTTGCTCCAAGTAATCTTTCAGCAGCTGAAGGATCTCCTGGCCATCCATTTTCCTTTGTCCCTCTTGAAAGCTGGTTCATACTTCCACATCTGATCACAGTGGCATTGCGGCCAATTTTGTCTTAACCTTTGGGGAATCTGCAAATTCTTTTATTAGTGCTCCACTTACCAGCTTGAAGTTGGCCTTGATCATATCTGGCTGGCTGGTGGTGGAGGAAGCTGAGGACCTCAGGACTGGGGGTTATCCTGATTAGGCTGAGTCCATCATGGCTGGTTGCTATGCTGCTGTAGCTTTAGACTGCCGGGGGATTCCCATGATGCACTGGGCTCCTCTCCTCTCCTCTCCTCTCTCTTCCTTCCATACATTTATATACCACCATTACATGTCACTAACTCTGTGTTTCCCCTGAGGCTCTGTGCTTGCTTTCTCTGCAGGTGTCTCTGGATCTGAAGCTATATGATTCTGATCTGCATTGCTGGCCTCACCAACGTCCAAAATTAATTTTTCTGTTTGTATTGTTTGTGTGTTCTCCATCTGCTCTCCTGCTATCCCCACCCCCCTCATTCCCACTCTCACCCCAACTGGTCGAGGCAGACGGTTGCCTTCCCTAAACCTGGTTCTGTTCGATGTTTTTTCCCCCTCCTTGTTTAAGGTTTTTTTTCTTTCATGGTTCCTTCTGACTGTCATGGACTGCATGCTCATAGGGAATCCAAAGGCAACTTTGCACTGCTGGGTTCTCTGTTCTTTGTTTAAAATTCACAAGGTCTTTACCTTACTATGTGAAATGCTTTGAGATAACATATGTTTTGAATTAGCATGATATAAATAAAACTGAACTGAATTAAATTGATATATCATCTCTGGCTGTGTTTGCAAATGCTATTTGTTGGTTAGCGACAGCTTGCAGTTCCAATATGGTTCTTTTAGTTTCTCAGTTTATCCTGTTGAAGTGTTTTTTCTTTCAGGTGCTCATCCAGTTGTCTCTAGATTTCCATTTTGTCAATAGGTGCAGCTCTTTTGCTCAGTTTTAGCTGGATCATGAGGTGGGGAATGACACAGTCATAACCCTTTGATGCTTCTTGGTTTCTGTAATTTAGACTGAACTCCTCTGGTTTCCTGGTTTGTTGTTTCTTTTCATAGCCTAGCAGTACATCACCTGTAATGACACTAAGCCAGGTTATCATGTCCTTCCATGGAAAAGTGGGAGTGATTTGGTTACCCATTATGGTAGGAGGGGCTGCAAGGTGGCTCAGTGGTTGGCATTGTTGCCGTGCAGCAAGAAAGTTACCGGGTCGCGTCCCGATGAGGACACCCGGGATCTTTCTGCGTGGAGTTTGCATGTTCTCCCCATGCTCTTCTTCCCACACAGTCCAAAAACATGTTGAGGTTAATTGGCGATTGTAAATTGTCCGTAGGTGTGAATGTGAGTGTGCTTGGTTGTCTGTCTCTAAGTGTAGCCCTGCGACAGACTGGCGACCTGTCCAGGTGTCCCCTGCCTTCGCCCTAAGTCAGCTGGGATAGACTCCAGCACCCCCCGTGACCCTAGTGAGGATTAAGCGGTGTACCGATAATGGATGGATGGCTGGGTTATGGTAGATTATGGTCAGATCACTGACTTTTTGAAATCAGGTGTAAATAAATGTAATCGTTCTTAAAAGAAATTATTTGACTGAACTCAGCAAAGGACTGACACCATATACTTGAACATCTAGTCACTGCAAAACCCATTTATAAGAAGTATGAGTTTGGGGTTTCCCTGTTATTGTTGCTTGTTTCTTTATTATTTATTTATGTAACTTTGTGGTTACACTAACAAACGTTTGTCCTGATAGGTATGTCTATAGAGTGTCTTAAAGGTGTGATAGTTCTTTAGTTGTGTTTCGTGTGGAAGGCCTGAAGGTGAGAGTAACAGGAGGCACAGGAGAGAGCCACTTTAACGTAAAACAGTTCACATCAATTCAATCCCTATAACACCACAGTTTATCCACTGCTTAACTGGATGATCACTTTAAAACACAACCAATACACAATTAGAATCAAAGAGAACAGCTAATGTCCGTTTGAGATTGCCTGCACTCTTAGTAGGTCAGAACTAGTAACGCTTCCTTGCAACTTTCAACATGGCACAAGTTTGAACTGAGCTGTCATCACATTAAGCAGCGCTACTCTGATTTGCATGAAGTAAGATTTTTCAGCAACAATGGTTGTTTGAAAACATCACAGAGACACTTAATCAAAGTTTGTGTGCCAAAATCACGACACACGTTCTTCACACACTTTGCTGTACAATTTCAAATCTACTCTGCAAAAAAATTAAATGTCCACAATAATAACACTTTACTGCAATGAAAACAGACACTAACAGCTTAACAATGATAATCACCAAAAACAAATGTAATCTGAGTTTTTCCCTACAAATGTTATAAAATTTGTTTCTTCCAGCTGTTTGGAACTATTGGGTCTGAGTTTGTATAATACCTGCAGCATCAGACAGCAGCAAGATCCATACTAGTGTCTCCAGAGAGAGAGAGAGAGAGAGTTACGCACATTTGCATACTGAACAACAGCGCCAGTGAATTTCCTATAATTATAAATTGTAAGAGCAGATCAGTCCGGACCAGGATCTGACAGCAAATCACATTGTGTTGGCTTACATGTCTTCACCTCAGACAGGTGATCTGTCACACAAAGAATGACAGTTTAGCTTCCAGCTGTTTAGAACTATTTCTTTATAGTTTATTACAAACCTGCAGCATCAGATAGTGGTTGGATCCATGAGTGTGTCCAAAGAAAGAGAGCACATTTACGCACGGAGCAACAGTATATAACTTCAGTAGTTAGGTTATAACTGTAAAATTATCCCACCATGGACAAAGGGCCAAACTGAATCTAACAGTGGCTGTGAATGTTTCTTCACCTCAGACAGAGGAGCTGTCACAAAGAGTCACAGTTTATCACCTGTAGTTGCATATTTTGTCTCATTGCATCCTCAGGTTGATTCCTGAGCTCTCCGTTTTACTGTTAAAGAAATCAGCAATAAACGGGGCTATTAGTTATTCAGAGAGTTTGATCAGCTGCCATCAGTATAGTTGTAGTCTGATATTGCATTATCTAGCAGTATATATCACTTGGTGTATTGACTAGTCTTGCGTGAATTACAAATATCGAGTGTGTACCGTTGCACCCGAGGGGAATGTGGGTGATATGTGTGAATGAACTACTCAGGAAGAAGCAATCTAATACTGTAAAGAGACTTTTAAATGATACTACATACTTCTGATGTATACTGTACATTCTGTTTTCTTGACATTCATCATTAGATGAATAAATTTCAACCAGTAATGTAAATAGTGATGATCAGAACAGTGTTTTGAGTTTATGACATCAGGCCCCAAAAAAAAAAAAAGGTATCATTGGCATAGAGTAGATCATTCGGATATTTACACACACTGGAAAGGTCACTGATACATAGAAGAAAGAGTAAAGGACACAAAGTCCTGCCCTGTGGAACTCCCATCTGTCAAGTTATAGGAGGAGGTGACAGATTTCTTTTTCCACCTTGTCCTAGATAATACAGAAGAGAAAATTAAAATGAGCTGAGCTTTTTCAGCACAACGATTCACAGTTAATCAAATGCTTCATGGCTTTATTTTAAAAAATGGCTCCTGTCAAGTAAGATGTGTATTTGATTAGTAAAGCAACAAAATGCAGACAGAGATCAGGCAGAGCACAAACCATATTGAACATCACTAAGGAGGTTATTGATTTAAAGACAATTGTTTAACTGGTTAGAGAATGGTTTTCCAACCATGTAGATAGAAGTGGGAGACTTGATATTGGCTGGTAATTTGAGACAAGAGTTGGATCTTCACATTTTAAGATGGAGCAATTTGAGCAGTTTTCCAACTTGAGCAAGGGCGAGAAAGAGCCTGATACGATTGATCAAACACTACATATTTAAATCATAAACATCACATGAAAATGTTGTAGTTTTGTAAAGAGTTTAAAATATTTGACAGATCATTCTGTGTGATCTCAGAGGGAGAGAATGGGTGACGTGTAGAAGAAAAGGCCAGTGGAGTGTAGGAGGTAGTATCAAAGTTAGATGTTAGCTCTTAATGACCAAAAAAAACACCAAAAAACAAAAACTACAGTATTTTAGTCTATTTAGATTATTTTTCTTACCATTATTTATTTATTTGTGTTTTATTTATTTATTTATTTAAGTTTTTTTTTACCAAAGATGACTTTAAGTGTCTACCAGAATGTTTGTTTCTGATGTTTTACTCTCTAGTAATAATTGTCTTCACAGCCACAAGCTCACTCCACCTCAGATTGTTGTGATCCTTTTCTTTTGCATTTCTAAATTCATAAAACACATATTTTTTATACATATACGATGTTCATGTTCATATATATAGTCGTCAAGGATATAATAGTATCACCCATAATAGAAATGTGATATATACAAGTTTGCAAGTGCAGATAATATAAAAACAAATAGAACACCAAAAGGCACAAAATAAAGTTTTGGTTTCAACACATTTAAGGTTCCTGCAGACTTTGAAGGACTTTAGTTTCCTGAGAAAAAACAAACTGAACTGTGCTTTTTAAAAAGCCTTTATTTAATGTGAGTATTCTCATATCAGCATGAACTCACACACAAACACACACGTATATTATATGCATTATATTTACATTCCTCTTAAGATGGTAAGATGAAACAATTCAGCAAAGAAAAAAAAAGGCTACAATACCTCTATTTAAAAAGTGTGTGTGTGTGCACGCACTTGCATGCGTGTGTGTGCAGTTTTAAGACTGAGACAGTGCTGACCCTGGTGTTTTCTTGTAGGGAGTGTTACAGCTCAGAGGTGTGTGTTCTGAAGCGCTTGGATGGCTTAAACATAAACTACCCGCACTCCCAGCATCCCCACACTCTATGTGTGTGCATGTCTCGCTGTCGTCACCAGGTATTCCACCAACACACACAACTGGACACTACTGTAGGTCTGTCAGAATCTCACAAAAACTTCAGCACACCTATGGTACCTGTTATATTTCTAAGTTATTTTTCACCGCAGTGCTGTCTGGGGCTCTGCCTCACACTATTAGATCTAACTCACATTACATTTCATGGTTTTCCTAATACACCCATTTATTCCACTGAATGTATTTATGCCCTGCTAATGCAGGTTGGCTCCCTGGTTGTGAGTTCCAGAATTTCTATTTAGCCTCTACACCACACTTCATTCCCCTCTGCTGCTTTATCTGATTTGGTTTTAAGTTTTTAAATATCAAATAAGTATATTAATTTTAAATACTTGGGCCATTTTACCCAAGTTACAAAAATCCCATTTTTCCCTTTAACAAAATGGGAACTGCTGATGGTTTGGGTTTTCTGTTTCATCAGCATCCATGTAAACTGAAGCAGTTCAGGTATATAGATACATTTCTGGCCTATTTAGAATAGAATGGAATAGAATAGAATAGAATAGAATAGAATAGAATAGAATAGAATAGAACTTTATTGATCCCCTTGGTGGAAACCTCAGGGACATTGCTGACACTTTAACTGGACATCATCAGGGTTAATTGTTGCTTAGTGCCTGTGACATGACGAGCAAACTAAATTCCATGTGTGGGCATGTCAACATTAAAGGAGTATGAAATCAAATGAAAATAATGTTATTTAGCAGGAGGATTTTTTTTTTTGTGTGTGTGTGTGTGTGTGTGTGTGTGTGTGTGTGTCATTGAAATTGTGATGATTGGATGGATCCACACATTTAACACATTTAAATCCACAGGTTCTACAGGTGTGTACGGATGTTCTAGAATATATGCTGCTTTAAAGAAAACAGGGGTTGTTGTATGCACACTTACTCCATGCCACAAAAATGTTACTGACTTGCAGCATTTTGACCTCACTTTGACCCCAGGAAGGCCAGAGGTTTTCTTTATTTGTGTTGTTGCTTTTTAAACAATGAAAACTATCCTTATGCCCACATATATCCACATTATTCACCCCAGTAGGCTGACAAGCTATATGGTACCAGATGGAGTTAAATATTAAAAACACCCAAGGTGATAAAATGTAAGAAACACAAATTCCATGCAAAGAAGTATTACATGTATGTCTTATGTGTAAAGACAGGATCAAATTTCCATACAACAAACTCTACATTATCCACATTTAAAAACATATCAAATTCAAGGCAATAAACATCCAAAAGAGAAGTAATCTTAAGTTTTAACACACCTTTTCTATTTATTAT
Source organism: Stegastes partitus (assembly GCF_000690725.1). Classification (NCBI taxonomy): domain Eukaryota; kingdom Metazoa; phylum Chordata; class Actinopteri; family Pomacentridae; genus Stegastes; species Stegastes partitus. Next base: position 366,870 of record NW_007578120.1, on the reverse strand, counting down.
AACCTAAACTTTACATATCTATATGTATACGAGTACCACTGTGATAGAACCACCATTTTAACATTGTTTTAATGTTTGATGTCATACACTCTAGGTGTAAGAGTCTGGAGAGTCAAAATATTACAACTTCCTCTTTGGGGTAAGAGGGTATGGAAATCATCATTCTTCTCTGAAAATCTAATGTGTGATGTCAGTCTATCTGAGAGATTTGCCTCTATGAAAAGCACTGCCACATTTGTCCTGGGTCTGGATGCAGCTGCTATGCACTGCTATCCTGGTTGCTAGTGCTCTTAGGGTTTTTTTTTTCTTTTACATATGTTAGACCACATGGGCATTTTGTGAGCTAGATGGTGTTTCTAATACAACACGTTAATATCTCTTACGCTCATAGTTTTTCCTGTTATTAGGCAGCTATATGTGATGCACTTCTATGTAAAAGTGCACTGAGTGCATGAACCACACTGATCATTTCCTGGTGGAAGCTGAGGTAGGGTGGTGTTTTTAAGCGTCTTAAGGCTCAGATGACCCCATCTACTCCTCACACTAATCTCCGAACATTTTCTTTGTTTTCAAGAATGATGTTGATGTTTCCTTTCTGGGGTCTTTCTATCCCATAGTATCCATCCATCCATTATCGGTACACCGCTTAATCCTCACTCGGGTCACGGGGGGGCTGGAGTCTATCCCAGCTGACTTAGGGCGAAGGCAGGGGACACCCTGGACAGGTCACCAGTCTATCACAGGGCTACACTTAGAGACAGACAACCAAGCACACTCACATTCACACCTACGGACAATTTAGAATCACCAATTAACCTCAACATGTTTTTGGACTGTGTGGGAGGAAGCCAGAGAACCCGGAGAGAACCCACAATGCACGAGGAGAACATGCAAACTCCACGCAGAAAGATTCCGATGCCCCCCTTCTTGCTGCGAGGCAACAGTGCTAACCAACTGCCACCTTGCAGCCCTATCCCATAGTATGTTAGTGTGAATTAATTTTCTTCTTATAAATGCTACGGACTCTTATTAATGATAATTAATGTACACCACAGGAAACTTTTAACTCACCACTGAAAGTTAATGCTATTTTTAATGTCAGCATGATACTGAAAGCCAGTTTAACACTGTACTTTTCAGCTCATTATTGTCTGATCAGTCATTTGGTGCATTTCCCAGAGTGGCCACTACATGTCACTGCTTCTCTGTGATTCAAAGTGAAGTGGGAGCTCTCTCAGCTACAAGGACTGTCTACAGACTGACTAAGGCTGACAGGAATGATCTGTGTGAAACATGTGGGCGACCTTGTTAAAGCACAGCCAGGGGTGTGCAATTTGGCATGGACATTCACATACAGTAGACATGACGTGATGATGGGAAGCACTTCACCACACTACAATCATTTAGTGGTGTAACTACACACTCATTGTCACTGAATAGGTACTGTCCTTGTATATGTTTTTATTTTTTTTTCAATCTACCAAATCAATATTTCAGACAATACAAAGAACACTTATGAACCATGGCCTTGCATGGATCTATTTTTTTTAAATGATATGCTGGAATTTCATAATACTTTATTTGGGTATGGCTGTCAGAGGGTTGCTTTATCTGTGTGACCATTACATATAATACAATAATTACTTATAATAATAAATAATTCCAAGGTGGAGACAGGATGGATCAGGATCTAACAGTAAATCACACTTCATCTCAGACAGGTGAGCTGTCACACATAGTCACAGTTTATTAGCTTCAGTTACACAACTGAATGCTGAGCTCCTTTACAGCCAGACAATGTTTTACTGCAGCAATCTGATCTGTTTAGATAGATAGATAGATAGATAGATAGATAGATAGATAGATAGATAGATAGATAGATAGAATAAGGTGCAACATTTCTGGGCATTTCGTCTTCCGGAACAGGGCATCTATGTGTGTGGACCAGTCCAGTTTGTTGTCAAGGTACAAACCTAAATATTTGCACGTTTGCACCATTTCACTGTCCTCCCCTCTGACACTGACAGGCTGTAGTGGGAGCTTAGACCTGCCCAAGTCAATGGCCATCTCCTTGGTCTTGGAGATGTTCAGTTGAAGGCGGGCCAGTTAGTGGAGGCTGTCATCAGGATCCTTCCGCCCCCCCGTCCTCTCTTGATCCATACCACAGTAGCTGTATCATCAGCCTACCTGCATTAGTCTGTGCACATCAATTAATGTGTAACACTCCATGTAAAATAAGAGATCAATGTATATCACTATATGATTGTTGTACTCTCATACTGACGTAGTTTTCAAGTAGCCTCTATACAACATAACAGAATTCCAGAAATTCTATTTTGGCTATCCCAAGATTTTCAATGAGCCCATCTGGCTACCACCGTGAAACATTTCTGGAGGAATCTCTGCTCCTGTAAGAATAAAGCCTCCAGAGACATGCCTGGGTGCAAATATGACCAAAAAAAAAAAAAAAGGATCCAGAAATCGTCCAAAAATATGTAGTTTTGCGTCTCTGTGTTCAGACTCTACAGTGGGGCTGTGAAACATGACTGTAGAGGGACAGACAGCCATCACCGTGTGACCGCTGTCTGCTAACTCACACTACAAACTGTGTGCTGCCATCCTGACTTCCACATCGGTCCACAGATCTGATCTGCAGCTGCTAACCTACAGCTCACAGTGTGGCGGGCTAACACACACATTTTAAAGGACGACTTGCGATAACACAAAGTTGCCAATGAAGGAAACAGGAGCTGTGAGCTTCCATGGCAGCTGTAATATGGTGGCGGCGGTGTGAGCAGACGGCTGCTGTGCAGCTTGGACGGACCTCCCTCTTTGTGCTGCTGGCCGCAGGAGGCTGTCCGCCCGGAGCTCAGCCTGGCAGCGACGAGGGCGGAGCTGGCCTGGCTTTACATAGACATGTTTGATTTGAGAAACAAGCAGCCACGCCAACGACTCGCTCAATCGACACGGTTTTGGCTTTGACCGCGACGACAGAACTCCTATTCAGCCGATTGGAGACGAAGCAGAATGCCGGTGAAAGGCGAAGGAAGACTGGTCTCCTACCCAAGCAGGAGCGAAAATGTCGGAGTAAGTGGCGCTGTTCTGTCTTTGACATGAGTGACGTTACAACCGCCAACGTTTAAGAAGTCGCTCATAACGATCACTTTTTTTTTTTTCAAATGATGTAGTGACCCAGGTTAGGCGTGTTGTTCGGTCTGTGTGTCTGATCACCTGTCCGGGCCTGACGAGGCTCCGTTTTAGGCTGCGGCCAGCGGCTTGGCCAGCGTGTTGCTACACCTGTTGTGCTTTGTGAGAGCCAATAGAAAAGCGTATTACACAGCTGTGCTAATGTTTCCTCTTTCCTGGTGTTTGAGTTGTTCACCAGCTTACACCTTCAGAAAACTGGCACAACTGAATCCAGGCATGGGTGACCCCTTGCTGATTGTCGTCTTGTCCAGACTGACATGTTTGATTTGGTGTCTCTACACATTAGAAGGTAGCTAAATGTTAGTAATAAATCAGTGGGGAACGTGAATATCTAAGTTATACTGCTGCCTGCCTGTGATAAAAGTCATCCTAACCTTCGGAGCCTGTTTGTAGAACTGTAAAAGAAACATGGCTTTATCCTACAGAAGACATATAATGGATACCTTCTCTTTAAATCTTCTAGTCATGTGGCAGTGCCATGAACTTCACAGGTACAGTCATCCTCAAATGTATTCAGACCCTCCAATTAAAGAAGAAGAAGAAGAAAAAAAACAGCTTTCACTGAAATAAGTTGAAATTGACAAAAGTATTAATAAATAAAAATTTAATGAAAATCATGACATTGCTTTTGAATTGTGGTACAACAGAAATATTTAAAAACAAGCAAACAAACGTGATGGGAACTAATATTTTATTGAACAACAATTTGAGCCAATCACTGCAGTCAGGTGTTTTCTGTAACTCTCATCAGACTTCTGCACCTGTTAACAGGTGTTCTGGGTCCACTGCTCATCAGCAAAGTGCTCTCATTTGCCCAGGACTGTTTTTAAAATGTTTTAAATTTTTTTTAAACATTATTCTTTTCAACCACAATTCAGAAGCAATGTCTTATTTCACGAAAATATAATTTAGCATTTTTAAAAAAAACTCATTATTGCTTTTTTCAGTTTCTAGTTATTTGAGTGACTATTGTGAATTTTGCCTTTTCTTTTTTTTTTTGCCTTTTCTTTAATGGAAGGACATGAATACATTTGAGGACGACTGTAACAGTCGACTTTATGTTATGTATGAAAAGAAGATTATTAGATATTTAAGAAAGCTGTTGAGTTTAAAATAAACAAAGTTCTTGCGACAGTTTGAGTGTGTACACGTTAAGCAGTGATGCGTCTGTCTAAGCATTTACTGCATTTACATGCACTTACAGTATATTATAGAAGTGAGTACACCCCTATGCAATATCACTGAAATGTCAAATGATTCTGCATTGAATCAGTTCTAAATTATTTTTTATTTGCAAGTATTGTTTTCTCATATGACAATTCAGAATAAATACTTCAGAAAGAATAACACATGCCCTAAAGTAGAAGTAGTAGAAGTCCTGTGAATACTGTTACATAAGATTAATTCGCTTAAATTAGCTTTTTTCGCTGGTTTAACTTAAGAGATACAGAAGGTATTCAGTCAATGTTCAATGTGAATTGTCTACACTTATGTAGCACCTTTTAATCAAGGTTTTCCCGAGCACTTCACAATGTGTTTCTCATTTCTACCATTTACACACATATGCTGCCACACAAGGTGATCGCATGCCATCGTGAGTGACTTGTGGTTCACTGTATTTTCTAAAGACACTGGAAACATGGAGGGGTTGGGGATCAAACCGCTAACCTTGCGACCAGTGGGCAATCCGCTCTAACACCTGGGCCATGACTGCCCCGTTTCTACCAACAACAATGTAGAAAGTTAATGTTACGGTTGAAGTCACTTTTATACGGTGGCCCAGAAGTGTCACAACAAAGCAAAAGCCACAACACAACACAATAAGCCACAACACAACCAAATTAACCACAACACTACAAAATTAGCCGCAACACAACCAAATTAACCACAACACTACAAAATTAACCACAACACTACAAAATTAGCCACAACACTACAAAATAAGCCACAAGACAACACAACAGCTGCAATGGAAGTTGTTTTTTTTTAACCCGGAAGTTATACTGTGAAGTGCGCAACCACACGAAGTGGGCAGAAGCCGGAGATTGTTGGAAACAACTCGAAAGTAAGTAAAATACTGATGCAAATAGTGTCCATTAATCTCGGTATGCACTATTAAAGTGGTTGTTAACTTTGATTTATAAATAAAGAGTCTTTGCTTGTTTGACTTGTTAATGCGGACACTTTTGTTGCAAACAATTTCCATTGCAGCCGTTGTGTTGTGTTGCGGCTTATTTTGTAGTGTTGCGGCTAATTGTGTTGTGTTGTGGTTAATTTGGTTGTGTTGTGGTTAATTTTGTAGTGTTGCAGCTAACAACACTGTTGTGTTGTTAGCCATGTTTGTCTTTTGCTGTTATGTATTCTGTTTTGTTAATATTTCATTGATTTATCACTTTTGTTGCCCACTAAGGTCTATATCTTAAAGCATTATTTCATATTTTTTTCAGACACTGTTATGCTGCTTAAACTTAGCTGAAAGCCGTCACTGTAACAGGGAAAAAGGCAGTGATTGGTTAAGCTCGTGGTGTGTTTTACAACTCGTAGTGTTTTCTACCTCACTGTCAAACACAGCTTCACTAATTCACTGGAACTGCTCCGCTCTGCAAATGCAGCAGCTTTCATATTGGTTGTTAATTGTGACATAATCAGATAGTGCTGTTGCACAGGACATTGCTGAGGCCACACAGTGACCACAGACAGAGAAAGGGACAACTACATCAGAGACAAAGTGGTGCATTTATTTGATCATGTATCATATCAAACACTGCTCCCAAATAATTGACCAGACTAATAATCAGGCGTTACCAAATCATAATCTCTAGAGCAGGGGTGTCCAATTCTGGTCCTTGAGGGCCACAGTCCTGCATGTTTTCAATGTTTTCCTCTTCCAACACACCTGATTCAAATGATCAGCTCATCATCAATCTCTGCAGAAGCCTGATAACGATCCGGATAATTTAAATCAGGTGTGTTGTAAGAGGAAAACATTGAAAACATGCAGGACTGTGGCCCTCAAGGACCAGAATTGGACACCCCTACCCAAGAGTGTCTGTTGGTATAATTAACAAAAACAACAAAAAAAGGTCTGAATTACAGAGAGCCAAAAACTGATTAAACCAAGCAAATGAGCAGCAAAATTGTTTGTGGAAAATTCACAGTATACTCCAATTTATTTATACTTATTTATACGCCAATAAATAATGAGAACAGTCATTATACCAGAATGAATCAAGACACCGAAGATGAAGTCCCCATCATACCTCTCAATTTCTTCTTAGTCATGGAATTATTTATGAAAGAGCTCTGTGCTGATCAGAAATAGTGAATTTAGCAAGAAAAAAAAGGACCTAGCATTTCATGATGTTGATGCTTTTTGGAGTCTGTTGGAGCCAGAGATGTTTTTGACCCAGGCCCTATCAGCGCCCCCTGGTGATAGACAACACCTGGTGCACTGCCAAAATGTTTTCGATGAAACTCATGCTTTAGAATGTCTGTTTAAGGGTTAAATATTTGGAGTTAAATCGACTTCTCATAGTAACTGTGGGAATGAGGGGAGATACTGAACAGAAGTTTCATATCAAAACAATCATCCCATGCTGAATGGTTTGAGACAAACAAATGTATTGTCACATCCCTAACCATGAGCCATATCTATTCTAGTCAGTACACATTGTTCATTCATTCCGACAACTGAATCTAGCACAGCACATTCATGTATTATTAAAGATGAAATCCTGTTACATCAGAGTCCTCGTCTTTTTAACAGAGGAAGTATACACCCATGCGTTCTGTTCACTAGAAAGCATCACCTTCCCAACAGTCACTGGCAATGAAGTATCATTGCCATTGCCAATGAAGAGTGTAATCAAGCTTCTATTAATATTCCCATCATTCAGTGGCGCGTGATCATCGGCTCTATTCTGCCCTCTTACAATAGCAGGAGCCGAAGTGATCTATTCACATCATCACAGCTGTTGACAGTGAACAGGGAGCGCATTCACATGCTGGCACACAGCAGACATAAATGGCTGGCACAGGCAACACCAAGGCACTATATCCATGGAAACAGGACAGTTTTTATCCTTAAAGGTCAAAGCTCTTGGAGATGGGTTTATGATCAAACTTTGCACTAACACAGGTTCCCTCAGGTCTGCAGCCACGTGATAGCAGTGTCTGAGGTGTGTCAGAAAAGTTTCAAGACTGATGTATCAAAAGATCCAAACTACAAACTATAAGTTTTCCCCTTCAAAGTAATCCCCCTGGAGTCTAGGGCTGGACCCGAACATACATGAGTATTTGGTCGTTGTGGTGGTATCTGGATATCAATTTTGCAATCCGAATGTTTGCCCGGTAATGCCTGGTACAATTAAAGGTATATTACCTGAAGAATACAATAACCACGAGAAAAAATGCAGCTGATTAAATAATACTTTATGTCCTATTTGACAGGCTTAAGCTTAATTATATTCACAGGGTATATAAGAGGCCATTTCATGTCATAAGCAGCACTGCACATGAAAAGGCGTAGAGTGGTTTCCTGCTTACATTCAATTCAATTCAATTCAATTCAATTTTATTTGTATAGCGCGTATTTACAACAACAAGTCATCTCATAGTGCTTCACAAAGGCAGAAACAGAAACACCCAACAATCCAAAACATCTGGATTCCCTATAAGCTTCAGCAGTCTGCAAGCAGTCCACAACAGTGGGAAGGAACCGAAAACCCCCGCAG